>NC_091169.1:13750950-13908450 GCF_040958095.1 Procambarus clarkii | reverse complement strand
CCACCAGTCTCCCCGTACCAGATCCTCCCAGCTCCCACTCACCCCAGATCCCACAGGTCCCCCCCAGAGGAGAAGCAGAAGAGAGTCAATTTCAGGGTGATGTACTCGAACATAGATGGGATCACAAGTAAGACAAGTGAACTAAGGGAAAGAGCACAAGAAGTGAACCCAGATGTAATCGGACTCACAGAAACAAAACTCTCTGGAATCATAACGAATGCCATGTTTCCCTAGAAGTACACAGTAATAAGGAAAGAGAGGGAAGGTAGGGAAGGAGGCAGAGTGGCCCTACTCATGAGAAAGGAATGGAGTTTTAAGGAGATGGCTATCCCGGGCTGTGAGGGGTTCAGAGACTACATAGCAGGCACCATGACAATGGGAGGAACAAGAATAATAGTAGCAGTATTACACAATCCTCCACCAAATGACAGAAGACTCAGTCGAGAGAACGAAAACAACAACATCCCTGGAAACACAAACTGAAACTTTCTCTATTTTCCGCTTGTTACAACTTGTAATAAAGTTCTTACAACTTGGCTTAACGTATTTATGCCGTATTAGAACGATGTTACAACTTGCTATATTGGTTGTTATAAATGGTTAGGAGGTGTTAAAAATTGTTCGAACTTTGTACCAACGTCATAGTTTCGGTGTGTGTTTGGCGGGATGGCAGTTAACACTATAATTGAGAGGGCAGCCTCTGCTGCCTATAGAAATAGATCCCACCTGCTCATCATGGGAGACTTTAATCATGGAAGGATTGACTGGGAGAACAAGGAACTGCATGGAGGCGAGGATACATGGAAAGCCAAACTACTGGAGGTGGTGACTAGAAACTTTTTAACCCAGCATGTCAGAGAACCCCACAAGGATGAGAGGAAATGACGAACCAGCGAGACTCGACCTGGTCTTCACTCTGAACGTCTCCGACATAAGAGAAATCGGTTTTGAGGACCCAAGAGGAATGAGCGACCACAGTGTACTGGTGTTTGAGTACCTGATTGAAGAAGGGTTATTGAACTCGAGGAGGGATACCGAAACCAAAAGGATAGCATACCGAAAGGGAAACTATGAGGAGATAAGAAAATTCCTAACAGAAATAGCATGAGAAACAGAGCTTAGGGGAAAGACGGCCCAAGATATGATGGACTACATCACGCAGAAGTGCAAGGACGCAGCAAACAAGTTTGTCCCAGTCCAAAAGGAAAACAGTGAATCTATACCTGTCCCCTGAAGCCCATATCAAGAGGATAACATCAGCAGCATATGCCAGGTTGGCTAACATAAGAACGGCATTTAGACACTTGTGCAAGGAATCATTCAGAACTTTGTATACCACCTATGTCAGACCAATCCTGGAGTATGCAGCCCCAGCATCAGCATGGAGTCCACATCTAGTCAAGCATAAGACAAAACTGGAAAAAGTTCAAAGGTTTGCCACCAGACTAGTACCCGGGCTTAGAGGTATGAGCTACGAGGAGAGACTACGGGAATTAAACCTCACGTCGCTAGAAGACAGAAGAGTTAGGGGGGATATGATCTCCACGTACAAGATTCCCAGAGGAATTGACAGGGTAGATAAAGTCGGGCTATTTAACACAAGGGGCACATGCACTAGGGGACACAGGTGGAAACTGAGTGCCCAAATGAGCCACAGAGATATTAGAAAGAATTTTTTTAGTGTCAGAGTGGTTGACAAATGAAATGCATTAGGGAGTGATGTGATGGAGGCTGACTCCATACACAGTTTCAAGTGAAGATATGATAGAGCCCAATAGGCTCAGGAACCTATACACCAGTTGATTGATAGTTGAGAGGTGGGACCAAAGAGCCAGAGCTCAACCCCCGCAAGCACAAATAGGTGAGTACACACACTCACACAAACCCGTCATACATATTATTCACGCCATAAAGTTATTTCTCACAGTGTCATGTGTGTATTCATTGAGAATACACACATGACATCAAATTACTATCCACACCATCAATCTCGTTCTCAGAAGCATCAAAGATGCTTTTAAAGACCAGGATGGTTCTTCCAACATATTAAGCCTATCCAACGAGTGCTAACATCATATCCACATTCTTAACCTTGTATACCACATATGTAAGATCAGTACTGGAGTTTGTGGTCACAGCATGGAGCCCACAACTGGTCAAGTGCAGAACTAAGCCACTAAGAGGTCTGAGCTAGGAGGAAAGGCTTCATGAAATGCACCTCACGTCGCTGGAAGACACGAGAGCTTGGGGAGACGTGATCACTACCTACAAAATCTATTATTGTTTGTTAACTGTGTGATCACACCATATACCTCCTGAGCTCTTTTTCCTCTCACTAGTCAATCGTAGTTTAGTTACCATGTCCACCATCCATGTTACCATGTCATCTCTACGCATATATGTACGGGTATAACAACTTCTCAGTTCTATCTTTTTATTTTCTCCCTGGAGATGTTATTTCTATTATCAAAGTTTGACATTTTAGATTTCATTTCATTTCAAGACTGCTTGATTTCTTCAAGGTCCTATGGTCACACACTAATGATCACATAATTTTTCTTACGCTCCAAGTCAGCCCTCTTCTTCTCGATAGTAGGTGCAGGTGTAGATTGCATGAAGAGCTTATCTTTCCGATGACTTCACCAGTACAAATGTAGGGAGGCGCGTTTATGTTGAGAATGATAAGAGCTTCAAAAGTATTTCTTGCATTGTCGCTGTAGATAGATGAGCGGCGACTAAAACAGAAGTGTATTTTAGAGTGAGACTTGCCACACCGTAGGGCGGTATGTTGAGTTTATGGCGTCAGCTGATCCTTGGTGTTGCGACGAGGCAGTTGCTTTCTGTGTTTGGCTGTTGGTGGCGCCAAATATAAATGCGGCACAAATCAAATGTGGCCCAATATATTGGTCAACTGGAGATATTTAGCCAGTGCTTTGACTATTTGATATTTTTCTTGTAACGAGTGGTCACCTCCTAATATATGCTCGATGGTAAAGTATTTTTATTATGATAAATACTTGTTTGAAATTTACTCTGGCACCATAATGTTGGAAGCAGTGAAGGAGATAGTGTTCGATTGTTTCAGACACCTGACAGTGAATGCAGAGTTCGTTGATGTCTGTTCTGTACTTAACGCTGTGTGCTGCCAGTTTGGTGTGTCCCAGCCTTAATCTGGTCATCGTTACATCAATTTCTCTGCTTTTATATCTGACATGTTTCCAAGTTTCCCATTTCTTTTTTATGGACCCATAGTACAAAGGTGAGCATGACGTTTTCCATTTCATTACAAAATCTTGCATGATGGTATCTTTGAAGGCTTCTTTACTTGCAACATGAGGAATTGGATGATGGGTAATGTAAGGTGTGGTGTGCATCGCTTTAGCCAGTTGATCTACAAGTTCATTATGGAGTATACCACAATGCGCTGGGACCAGTTGGATAGAGGAGTCATAGCAGTGCAAACGATGCTCATGAAGAAGTTGAAAGCATGGGTAAACAAACTCTTTGCAAGTTGTTGAAGAGTACGTAATTGATTGAATAGCACTCTTGGAGTCACAACAGATTGTATATATCCCAACTGGTAATGTTGTGACTATTTGGAGAGCTTGGTATAAGGCATAAAATTCATCGGTGAAACTAGATAGTTGGTTTGGTAACCGCCATCCCTGCTTGAGATGGTAATTCGGTATCCATACAGCACCAGTGACCGAGGGTGTGTTGTTCATAAAAGGATGCGAGACCCATCTGTATAAATCGCTGTGGTATTTGGGTAGCATTTTCTTTTATTGTTGAGACAAAGACTGAGGCTATGGCTGAGTTTGGTGCAGACTTTGGAATGTTGTCGGAAATCCGACACGCACGTTAACATAACATAGTTACCCCATTAAATCAGAGAGTGGGTGATTCCGTGACGTCATCAACAAGACATATATATATATATCATCTCTTTTTAAACCACAGTCTAGTGTCTGAACTTAATAAAAAAGTATTCGCTAGGACTGTATATAATATAATTAGCAGTAAAGTATAACACGACTCACTATTCCTTGAGAGAAATGGAACCAACAAATAATGTTGGAACCAAGCTAACCAAGGAGGGAGGCAAGTCACTGACAGAATCATTACAAACCACACGCGATACCGAGGTGGGTCCTTAGGAGCGGGCAAAACTCGTCATAGACGCCCAATATATGAGTTGACCAACCGAGTAACTACCACAACAATCTCTACAACCACAGGAACACCTAAGTATCCGTTTCACCAAGTATCTATAACATATTTTGACCATTTTATATCTAGAGAGGTTAGGCGGTTATACTGTGGGATTTAAATTCCAAACAGGTGTGTTTTACTCAACATTTACTACACACACCAATATCCATGTTATACCTGTACTTTATATGTTTAGGGAACCATTATTTATTCCTTTCATTCAGCAGGAAAACTTTGATGTAAAATTACTGAAAGGCTGCAGCTGGCCCCCAACATCATTGTGGAAATTGTTCTACCCTGTTGTATACAAAGACGCCAGCTTGTCCAGGCGGACATTTTATACACCCTGGAGCACATGTAGCCACACCCTTAGCAGATTTTGGAGAAAGCCAGCCTATTTAGGCCACACTTACAGTATCAGCTAAGGAAAATTTGTTTTACAGTAGATAATTATTGAAACTGTAGAAAGAGTAGTAGTGTTCATAATTTCAGTACATTTAAGAATAATAGAATATTAGACCAACATATGTGGTATAATTTATATTTTCAAGACTAGCTAAACAATTGTAATCTATTTTTATCCACAACAAAGTGGTGTAGGTTACAATTGTCCCCCCAATTGTGTGCAGAAAGTTTCTGACAGGGTGAATGAGATTTATACAGTCCACTTATCATAGTAATAATAATATTATAGTTAGCCGACTCAACTGGTCAACTAAAAAAAGAATATTCAAGTAACAAAAATAGAATAAAAAGAAATAATTGCCTGCTAGGATTTTCCCACAAATGTCGTCTTCGAGTTGTATTAATATATTAGAAGTTGTATAAAGCCAAGGTGGAATAGGGGGGACAGGAAGTTGGGTTTCAGGGTTTTGGAGTAAAGTGAGGTCTATATTGAAGTTATTTGTAGCCCGTGTGAGGAAAGGTTGTGAGTGATTAGTGGGGAAGCGGGGGTTATGTGGGTTAGCTGTTGGGATAAGATTTTATTTATATGGGCGTGTCTAGTGAGTAGTGGTACAGAGTGACAGATAGTTGGCAAAATTAGTCTGGTGGCTAAGCTTGTGAGGCCCGTTTCCCCGTGAAGGTCGAAGATAGGAGTGAAATGCATTGCGCCACATATACGTTGCATGGCATTGTTTTGGTATGACCTCAAGGCTCTGTAGGTTAGTAGGGACAGCCGACACATATGCCTGGCAACAATAGTCTAGTTGGCTGCTAATGTAGGTTGTATAGAAAAGAGGCAAAATTTTATGGTGTGCTCCCCAGGTGGTGTCAGTGAGGGCTTTAAGTATTGGGAGTTGGGGTTGTGTCGTCTGTTTAAGGTGTTGAATGTGTGCTTTCCAGGTAGGTAATGGTGAGTCGAAATGCATGCCAAGGTATTTATGTCCTCGTATGTGTTGGATGGGAGTGTTGTGCATTGTGAGGGTGGGTTGATGCACAAATCTTTTTTTTTTTAGTGAAAATCTGATAATAGGTTTTGGTAGTACTAACATGGAGTCCCCATTGTTATGACCAAATAATGAGGTGGTCAAGTGCTGTTTGCATTATTGAGACTGTATTAGGTAGGGCATTGTCTGAATAATTCAGTGTTAAATCATCAGCGTACGCAGAGATGTGAACAGGCTGGATGTTAGTTAAATCTGCTAATAATGCAGCAAAAAGGGATGGGATTAGAATGGAGCCTTGCGGGACACCAGTTTGTATTAGAATGCCACCGGAAAACTCGCCGTGTATATAGACTTTAGAGGTCCTGTTCGTAATATAGGACTGTAACCATAAAAGTAATTTTCCTTGTACGCCTAAATGTGCAAGCTTTGCCAAGAGGCAAGTATGAGGAATGCTATCAAAAGCTCCTTTATGGTCTAGGTACAGAACAATACAAAATTTACTGTTTCTAAGAGAGGTGCGGATTTCATGTTCAAGGCAGAGTATTTGATCAAGTGTGGAGCATTGCGGGCGAAATCCAGCTTGGAGTGATGGTAAATATTATTATACTCAAGGTACCATTGGAGGCGAGTATGTACTAATCTTTCCATTACTTTACTTAGACATGAGAGTAAGGACCCATCCCAACCTACGTCTGTATGACGCAGGGTGGGATGGGTCTTTTCCTGGATTAAGGAAAGGAAGAATAATACTGGTCTGCCATTGTGAGGGGGATGTTTCCTTAAGTCCAGCATAGGTTGTAATAGCTTAGAAGAGTGTTATGTGCAGTCGATGGAAGATATTTGATAAGTTCATATGGAATTCCATCCTCCATGTGCCTTGCCAAGAGGTAGGCGGGTTAAGAGTAATTGTAGCTCGTTTAAGGGTACATGTTGTCGACGCCGAGCATGGGTAGCAGTATGGCACGGTCAATTTCTTGTATAAGCGAGAGTTCTTGGGCATGAAGGAAAGGTGTGGTAAGGATCAATTTAAGACATTCAGCAATAACATTTGCATGCTCCTGAAGTATTTGACAGAGTGAGCCGTTGATCATCAGGGGAAACGAAGGGAATGTTGATCAACCTTTAATGCTGTTAAATGTAGCCCATACTTTTGAATGTGGCGTGATGGATGTGAGGCTATCACAAAATGTTGCACATGATGCTCGCTTTGCTAACAGTATTGTTTCTTTTTTGGTTGCTGCTGTGGCCCGCCGGAGATTGACCCAGTTCTGTAGGGAGGGTTGACATCTGTTTTTTATAGCTCGTCGACGTAAAGCAACTGTTCGTGCACATTCCGCGTTCCACCACGGTTTAAGTGGTTTGTTAAACCTATATCCTGGTTTTCTTGAACATTTGAGTGGCTGCAAATTTTATGGCAAAGGTGATTGTAGACTGTCGCGTATTAGGATCTACATCGTCAGTATCTGGGAGACGGACAGTATCAGCCCAGTTTTGTTTATCTAGTTTCTTAATGTTCCGCTTGGGGAGCGTTAGGGGACGAGTTGGTGGCTGAAAGTTAGTAAATTTTATAATGAGGGGTTTGTGGTCACTACCAATATCTGGTCTAGTATGAAACACTGTAGTTCATGTTGAAAGTGTGCCGAGCCAAGTCAGATATCAAGTGAGGCTTCATAATTAGTTCCGTACTTAAAGAAAGTTTCGAGGTAGGGCGGCAAAAGAAGAATATATGTCAGAGTAGTTATATAGATCAGTGCCTGCAGTATTCTGGGTGCCTCTACTCAATGTGGGGTGGTTAGCATTAAGATCGCCTGTAACAATGATTGGGTGTCATAATTGGTCACGATAGAATTCCAGTTCATTTAAGTTTATTGTGTCACCAGGGTTGTATATACCCAAAAAAGATGTGTGTACCATTTAAGGTATTAAGCATGCTAACGTTTTTAGTTTACCGTTCACAAAATGCGTAAGTGTTTCAGCTTTACATGTCATATTACTTCATGTTAAGAGGTAAATACTACCCCCCATACGATTGGATCTGTCCAGTCTCTGCATCTGAAAGTTTTAAAAAATAGGATTATGTTTGGGAGTGAGCCAGGATTTGGCAGCCCGTCCTCCAAACAAAGACCCAAAAGGGATTCCATGCACCTGTCAAGCCCCATATTTATGAATGAAAAACGGTTTACACATGACTCGCAACTTATTTCGTTCTAACACTTCCGGAACAAGTGCTTCACTGACGAATTTTGTTCGAACCACAACGCTATAAATGCTTCACCTACGTACTACATATACAAATAATCGCCAACAGAACCTAAACACCTAACCTAACTTATGCACAATATGCTAATATATTGTGATATTAATTTATATTTGAGAAAATTCCTGTTTTGAATGAACAGCATGTTAAAATTTATGAATGCGTTTGTGGGGTCGACCGCTGGATGTAATGGACTTGAGTCGAGGACAGGTTGGGATTCGGTTATAAAAGCTAAGTCCGGATTGACGAGTAAAGGAATTGTTTAAGTTTTGTGAGGGATGTTTCAATGCTTCTTGCGTTCCATGTCATGAAGGTTAGAGGAGCCACTTAGAATGTTTGGGTTATGGATGCGTCTGGTTTCCTTGGCGTGCCCAATAGTACATGTTGGCTACCTGGATGTGGATGGGGTCGGTGTTGTGGAAGTTTGTGGTTTATGTGGACTGTCAGCCTGAGTGCTGGAACCTTGGGGGTTTGATCCACCAACTGGGGTTTTTGCCTTTAGTGAGCGTGGTTGTGTTGTGGTCAACAGGAGGGGTGGTTTGAGTGTTTCCAGATATTTGGTGAAGGAGTTTTGTATCATCTGTTCCATTGTCCTTTGTATGTTTCCTATGATTGGGTGTGTTTGGGCGTCACTGTCTGTAGCCGAGGATGTGGAGCGTGAGGTGTCAGCCCCGGGGATGGGTTGGACAAGCTGTGTCATGAGTTTATTAAAGAATCGGTCCAGAGTCTTTTCCATTATATTTCCAATGCCTGCGAGAAGTGTTTGAATGAGGTCTGTATTGAGTTGAGTTTGGTGGGGAGTGGGTGTAGTGTTGCCTGGAGGTGTAGTGATGCCTGGAGGTGTGGTGCTGCCTGGAGGGGTAGTGATGCCTTGACGTGTAGTCTTGCCTGGAAGTGGTGGATGGGTAGTGACAGGACTATTTGGAACATGTGAAATTTGTTGAGTGGTGTGTGGTGGTTGTTGGTTAAGGACGGTGTTATGTTGTTTGAGTACGCTACTGTATTGCATGTTTGTGCTGGATAGTCTTGGGAGCTATGTATGAAGGACATGGTTTTCATCTAATGTCATGAGCTTCACCACAATTTGACCATTTAAGTATTTATGATTCACGTGATTTCATGGGATGGGCACCAGAACAGTGTCCACATCTTATATCCTTAGTGCATCCTTGCAAAGTATGGTTGAATTCTTTACATTAAAGCATTGAGTTGGTCGTGGAATGTATGCCGCTAGTTAGTGGTAATAGCCATTTATCCAGACCCAATCAGGTGGAGGGTTGTCTAGGAACGTAAGCAATGCTGGACCTGTATCACACAGCTCTCCATCAATTCTACATATGAACGTTTTGACTTTGTAGACTTGAATTTCATTTGCCAGCAGTTGCTCTTTGATGTCTTCTTCGCTAATGTCGAAGACATGTTTGACGATACATTTATTTGATTTATCTCCTAAAGGTTCATTGCAACGTACTTTATATCCCCGGATCTCAGTAATGGTAGAGAGTTCTAGTTCCTTGTCGGGATTGTAGTCCACACCTTTTAAGTTCTTTTGCTTGTTTGACCTGATATCGTGCGCCCTAATATTAAAAATTTTAGGAGTGTCACTGAAAATTATACTGTGTTCTGGTTTTCTCGAAAACACTCCCATTCACAGTAGTGTAGCCAGCAAATAAAATTATAAATGTTTTAAAGCCAGAAGAATTTGGCCTACCTTTGAGCTTTGGCACAATCGACTTGAGAATGGTCCAGGACAGAACGAAACGTCTTCGTCCCTTCACTTTCCAGTGTGTGGTCTGGTCAACATACCTCAGCCACGTTATTGTGACTCGTCGCCTGCATTTGGCCTACCTTGGTTTAGTGAATCTTTTGTAATCAGATCACATGAGGCTGGGTTGACGTCCGCCTCTCCTTTGTTCGCTTTACTGTGATGTCTGGTGTCCAGGAAAGCGCTTTCTTGATCCTCCTCAACGCACTGGGGAACCGTCTTTATCCGAGCCCCCTGAGCCGGGCCCAGGGACTAAAGCCGAGCGGTGTCCTTCCAGTTGTGCGTTTGAACTTGGAGACTGAGCCCTGGTGCCTGCTAGTCTTCAAGTTCCTCAATATTGTCAAAGTTTCCAGACGATGAAACGCTGGGCGTCTCCCCACCCGTCGCCATGTTGGATCCCTCAAGTCGGCTCTCGGATGCAAAGCAACGTTTCAAAAAGTGTTAATCATGCTTCTCTTTTAACCCTTTTTAGTTATTTGCACCAAAACATACTGATCAGTGGTGGTGGCGCCATATGGTACAGTCTCGAGTTTGGAGCTGGAGTTGGTTAGAGCAAACCCACCACTCTCAAACTCCTGCCCACACCTTCATATACACCCCCCACCCCAGACCGCACACTGTGTCCCTTTATTCTTGTAATGTAACGTGACCCAAACATGGAAGCATCTCTTTCTTTTGGATACATATAGCTCATTGGGGCACTCAATTTTCACCTGGGTCCCCTAGTGAGGCGTGCCCCTTGTGTTAAATAAACTGCATTTGCCTCCCCTATCAATTCCTTTGAGAAACTTGTATGTGGTGATCATGTCTCCCCGACCCCACACTTAGGGACTCGAGGAGACAAACTCTCTCTCTCTCTCTCTCTCTCTCTCTCTCTATATATATATATATATATATATATTATATATTATATATTATATATATATATATTATATACAACTTTAGAACACTTTCCCACCAGGAGACTCAAACCCTAGCCAGCACAGAAGCCTTCCAGCAACTGGCATAACAGGTTTGCCTTAACCCGCTCCACCACCCACTCAGACCCTTAAAAGAGATGGTAATTTCGGAGTATTTAAATACACCAAAGATCACCACCTCCCAAGAGCACTAGAGCAAGTGAGGGGTCATTTAGACGTTAATTTCATCAAGTCCCTGTTAATATGGGAAGACAGTGTCTATGCTTAAGGCACAACTCTCCTAAACACGAGAGTTAAGTATACAACTTTAGAACACTTTCCCACCAGGAGACTCAAACCCTAGCCAGCACAGAAGCCTTCCAGCAACTGGCATAACAGGTTTGCCTTAACCCGCTCCACCACCCACTCAGACCCTTAAAAGAGATGGAGCGGGTTAAGGCGTACCTGTTATGCCAGTTGCTGGAAGGCTTCTGTGCTGGCTAGGGTTCGAGTCTCCTGGTGGGAAAGTGTTCTAAAGTTGTATACTTAACTCTCGTGTTTAGGAGAGTTGTGCCTTATATATATTATATATATTATATATATATATAATATATATATATATATTAGTCTCCCCAACATTTTCCCCTCCTCTGTCCCCTCGTCCTCCCCACCATTCCCCACTTCCCCATCCACTCGTCCTCCCCATTATTCTCCCGCTCTCCCATCCCCTCGTCCTTCCTACCATTGCCCCGTCTTCCAACCCCACCATTCCCCACTCTCCTGTCCCCTTGTTCTCCCTCCCTAGGGGTCAATTCTGCATTCCCCTCCCTCCTCTCCTCCTCCCCACTATCCCCAACTCCCCCGTCCCCTCGTCCTTCCCATTATTACCCCCCTTCCCTTGTCCCCTTGTTGTCCCCACCATCCCCGACTCCCGTCCCCTCGTCCTCCCGACCAATCTCCACTCCCTTGTCTGATGTATTCACAAATAATTTGTTAGTCCCTTCAGAAAATAAGGATCATCAAATGATCTGATGTTCCCATCACTGAAAAATAAGAACAGTTAAAAACCAAATGAAAAACAATGAAAAAATAAAAAATAAGCTATATTCATGAAATGAACAGTATGGTAAACAACACAGCTCAATTCCAACACAATGTCCCACAAAATAATTAAATCAAAATGAAAATAAATCGAAATCTACGAAAATTCAATTTATCAATGCAATCGGAAACATTGAAATGGAATCGTAACATATTTAGTATAGCATGTGTTGCTCTGGCGAGCAACAGATGGCGCCGTTTAAAAAGAAAAGCATGTTTTTACCTGTGACAGGTGTTGCATATATATAGTAGGTATATAAAACGTGCGCATATTCAGATGGAATGTCGAGTCAAAATTTCAAAGCAATCAGTGAAGAACTTTTGGATATTACAGCGTGTGTTGCTCTTACGTCCAACAGATGGCATTGTTAAAAAAAAAACGTTTTTTTCCTGCCACAGGTGTGGCATGTATATAGTAGGAATAAAAAAACACGCACCAATTCAAATGCAACGTTGTGTCAAACTTTCAAAGCAATCGGTGAAGAGGTTTCGAAGATTTCACTTACATGAAAAACCCAGTTAAAAAAAAAAAAAAAAAATTTTTCCCATCACAAACGTGACATCTATATAGTATGTATATAAAAACCTGCTCGGATGTGAATGGAACGTTGTGTGAAAATTTCAAAGCAATCGGTAAAGAACTTTCGGAGATTAGCGATTTTGAACAAATGAACATTTCTATTTATATATATTTACTAGCTGTTCCTGGCCACAGCAACCTTCCCCTGTTTCCCAGTCCTCCCACCATTCCCCCCTCCACCGTCCCCTCGTCCTCCCAACCATTCCTCACTCCCTTGTCCCTCTTTTGTCCCCCATCACCGCCCACTCCAGCATCCCCTCGTCCTCCTAACCATTCCTCACTCCACCCTTCCCTCGTCCTGTCCACTATCTCCCACTCCCACGTCCCCTTGTCCTCCCTACCATTCCCCCCCTCCCCCATCCCCTCGTCCTCCCAACTATCCCCCACTCCCATGTCCCCTTGTCCTTCCTCACCATTCTCCATTTCTCCCTGTCCCCTTGTCCCCACCATACCCAACTCCTCTGTCCCCTCGTCCTCCCCAACTATTACCCCCTCCCCTGTCCCCTCGTCCTACCCACCATCCTCCACAACCGTCTTCTCGTCCTTCCCACCATTCCCCACTCCCTTGTCTGATGATCAAAGGATCTGATGTTCCCATCAGAAAATTGGGAACATCAAAAGATCTGGGGCTTGATTTACGAAGACGTTATGCAAACACTTACGAACCTGAACATCTTTTCTCAATCTTTGGCGCCTTTTTTTACAATTATTAAACAGTTAATGAGCTCCGAAGCACCAGGAGGCTGTTTATAACAATAACAACAGTTGACTGGCAAGTTTTCACAATTGTAAACTGTTTAATAAATGTAACCAAAGCCATCAAAGAAAGAGGAAAGATGTACACGTTCGTAAGTACTTGCGTAACTGCTTCGTGAATCTGGCCCCAGATTTTCTCATCACTGAAATATGAGAAACAAGTTCAAAAACGAAATGAAAAACACTGAAAAAAAAGTATTCTCACGAAATGAACGGAATGGTAAACAACATGGCTCAATTCCAACGCAATGTCACACAAAATAATTAAATCAAAATGAAAGTAAATCGAAATCTATGAAAATTCAATTTATCAATGAAATAGGAAACATTAAAATGGAATCGTAACATAATTAGTATAGGGTGTGTTGGTCTTGTGTACTTCAGATGGCGCTGTGTTTCAAAAACGCATGTTTTTACCTGTCGCAGGGATGGCATCTGTATAGTAGGTATATAAAACCTCGGCCGTATTTGAATGGAACGTTAAGTCAAAATTTCAAAGCAATCGGTGAAGAACTTTCGGGGATTACAGCATGTGTTGCTCTAACGTCCAACAGATGGTGCTGTTTAAAAAAGTGTTTTTTTCCTGTCACAGGTGAGGCATGTATTTGGTAGGCATATAAAATGACGCGCTTATTCAAATGCAACATTGTGTCAAAATTTCAAAGAAATCGGTAAAGAGGTTTTGAAGATTTCCTGCACATGAATAATGCATGAAAAACAGTTAAAAAAAAAAAGTTTTTTTTTACCGTCACAGACGTGACATCTATATAGTATGTATATAAGAACCCGCTTGGAGGCGAATAGAATATTGTGTGAAAATTTCAAAGCAATCAGTGAAGAACTTTCGGAGATTATCGATTATGAACAAACGAACATTTCCCTTTATATATATATATGTAATATATATATATATCCTCTCCCGTAGCCTCTCCGAGGCACAAACCAGACTTTTACACAACCCCCCCCCCCCGGCACCCGAGCTATGTCAATAGGCCGTTCTCCCTCTTCGCCCTTACATCATCACACACAGAGATCACACTAACGTGATGCATCAAATGAACAAATCCACAAGGGCCGTGACGAGGATTCGAACCTGCGTCTGGGAGCATCCCAGACACTGCCTTAATCGACAGAGCTACGACAGGGTTAAAAGGTTTGTGCCTCGGAGAGGCTACGGGATCCAGTAAGTTCAGTAGAACTTAGGTTTCAACCCTTTTAACTCTGTCGAAGCTCAGTTGATTAAGGCAGAGTCTGGGATGCTCCCGGACGCAGGTTCGAATCCTCGTCACGGCCCTTGTGGATTTGTTCATTTGATGCATCATGTTAGTGTGATCTCTGTGTGTGTCATCAGGGGAGAGGTTAAGGGCTTTTTCTAGCATTGATTTCAGTAACCGGTCATACTCGGCTAGTTTTTAGCTACTGTAAGATGAACACCTCAGAAAGTAGGTTAACCTGGGGAGGGACAGACGTCTGGTGATGAGGTAGAGTGCATCATGAGCATCAATATCCTCAATCCTCCCATCCATCCTCTTAAGGTCGGCGACTTTCTTATCAAGGACCTCATAGATGGCTTGCAACCCCAGGGGAGCTCCTAGGAGTGTGCAGTCTTCAGGTTTAGTTTTATGGATATTTGGCAGAAGACCCTCTATTCTCTCTACGATGCCCTGGTTGGAGCATATTATTTCACATTTAGAAGGGTTCAGGATGAGGCCTAAAACTGCACCTTGCTCCTGGATTTTTCTGATGTCCTCTAGGAGGGAGCCTTGGGAACCAGCTAGGGTACCATCATCCAAGAACCAGATGTTAAGCTCACTGGACAGGACCTCTGTGACTTGTTTGATGACTAAGCAGAAAAGGAGAGGAGCAAAGGGGTCACCCTGTTGGACACCTTCTCGCAAGTCAATTTCATGTTCCCCAAAAAGTAGCTTTAGATCCATACTGTAGCATGAATGTACAAAAGGGTAGAGGGAAGGGAAATGACTATGAATCGCATGGAGTACAGCATCCCTCATCACCAAATTGAAGGCATTTTTGAAATCTAGCTTGATAAGGGCCTTTTCGTCTGTGATGTTGGCGATGAAGGCTCGAGCTGCATGGGCTGCCGCCTCACACCCTTGTGGAATGCCGAACCCGAGCTGTTTTGGCTTCAGCATGTTGGCCGCTGCATCACTAACTGTTCTTGCAGCAGTCTTTGTGGCGAGACGCCGGAGAGAATTGCCCACAGCTATTGGCCTGATCAGTCCATCCTTTTTCTTTAGAGCACAGAGAGATGCTACAAGAAAAATAGGTCTTATGATCGCTGGTATGTTGCCAGCTAGACATGTGCTGGTGAATCTGGTTAGTTCCACCAAGAGGTTCTTTGCAATGTCACCCAGTGCAGGGTTGAGCATTTGCTTGAGGAAGTTAGGTTTTAGTCTTGTGAACCCACCTGCTGATCCTGTTGGGAAGGACATGGCTGCTTTATGGACCACAGATTCAGCCACCCAGAGAGGATCTGCTCCGGTAACCCCCACTTGTACAATTATATTATATATATATATATATATATATATATATATATATATATATATATATATATATACTTTATATTATACATTACATATTATATATATATATAATGTTATGACTAGTAGCCTGAATGCACTTCTCGGCCTAGTATGTAACGCCCGAAATGCCTAATAGGCCGAGTGATTTTCTTTCTTTTCAATAAATTGTTTCCAATTAGTTTATTTGAATCATTAGTATTATATTCTGTTAAGAACATAAATTATTTACTTAGTTATGTTAGATTAGGTTATGTTAAGATAGGTTAGGTTAGGTTAGGTTGGGTAGGTTAGGTTCGGTCATATATCTACGTTAGTTTTAACTCGAATAAAAAACAATTTACTCATACATAAGGAAATGAATAGCTTTATCATTTCATAAGAAAAAAATACAAATATATAAATTCAGGAAAACTTGGCATATTAGGCAAATCGTGCCCCCGCATAGTAGGCAAAGTACTGCGTTCTGGCTAAGCTTGACAACATCAAGCAATGCTGATCGCTTGACCAAACTGATCCTTAAAAAGAGATCAAAACTTAGGAGTATTTACCCAACACCTCGACCTCCCAAGGACACCCACTATGGTAAGAGATCAGAATTCGTTTTTCATCAAGCAATTCCCCCTCACTGTCTTGCCCGTTGGCGCTGTGAGGGGGCTTGGTGGGCAGCTGCAGGAGTGTGATGCTCCATTGGTCAATCCTCTGCCCTTTTGCAGCCTTATGCTCCTGCTTCTGCCTCTACCAGTTTTGCCAGACCCCTTTTTCTTTTCCTCGTGTTTCATTTTTCTCCCCCCCCCCCCTCTCTTCTCCAATCAAATTGTCATTTCCTGCCGACCTTTTGCTTGTTTTGATTATTCTTTCAACCTTCCTTTGTTTTGACGCCCGGGTGTTTGAGGAGGCATACTCCTGCACCCGTAGAACTGTAGTACCCAACGTCTCGAGCGAGGGGCCCCTTTTATTGTCAATCCTCCTTTCGTCACTGAACCCGCTCTCGACGGACTCACGGATCTTAAGGTGGCGTTTGTGGGGCGTATACTCACGACGCACCCCTGGGGGACCCGGCAAGATTGGCGATATCTTCTTGTTGGGTGTCCTGCCTCTAATTGTGGCTCCATGGTGGGTGCGGGGGCACATTCGTGAATTAAAGTTTTTCCTCGTTTTCATGACTGATAATATTTCCCTTGTACTTTCTCAGGCTCGTGGGGTGGGCGACCAAGCCCCCGAGTCGGACTGTGTTGGAAGACCACGCTCTGTAGCCCCTGCTGCATTCGGCCACGACGACCTGACTACTCCCCTCAGCTCCCCTCCCTCCTCTGCGATAGGGTCGAGTCCTCAGCCCCCAGTGGTGACCACCTCGTACCCTGGCACGGCTTCGTCTCTCATTGTGACTACTGCGGCTTTTAGCCCTCTCTTCTCTGGGGGTTCTCAACGCCATTCCCGCCACGGCCGCACTCGCACGATCCCTTCCCGTAATACTACTTACAACGCCTTGTTTGGTCCCGCTACGTGGGCTAAATACTTTGATCTCCACCATCTGGATTCTACTCCTCGTGACGATTTCTCCCTCCATAAACACCTTGTTGATTCAGTAGATGCCTCTGTTACTTTTAACTCCACCAGTTACTGTACGCGTGTGGACGCTGCTCCTTGTCAGGATGCAGTTACTCGCTTAGCCGCTATGTCCTGCATTGGAGAGACCCCTGTTCGGGTCTCCAAAAACGTTCGGTTAAATACCAGTGTTGGCACTGTTCTCCTCCCACACCATGTTGCAACTGGTGTTTGGGACTTCAAAGATTGCCATGAGGATATTAAACATATCCTCGAAGCCCAAGGCCATTCTGTCCTCCAGGTGGACACGTTTACTCGACCCCCTCGTGGTCGTCGCCATCAGCCCCTTCGAGTAGTAAAAATCACCTTTGATAGTAGGACCCTTCTGCCCTCTATTCTTCTTGCTGGTGCCAGATGGTTCAGGAGTACATTCCCTCCCCTAGACTTTGCAATAAGTGTTGGAAGTTCGGACACGGTGTCCTCAAATGCACCAGTACTGTGTATCTATGCCCCATGTGTGGAGACGATAGTCATTCTAAGTCCGAGTGCACTTCTCCCCAGGCTCGCTGCCTCAATCACTGCGGTGAGGCCCACCCTACTTTCTCACACTCGTGTGTACACTACAAACTCGAAGAAGCTGTCCTCAACTTGAAGCACCGTGATCGTCTGTCTTTCCTTGAAGCGAGACGCCAAGTTCATTGTCTCGCCCCTTTTGCGGGCGTATCCTACGCTCACGTTTTGCGTTCTACCTATCCTCGTCCTTCCCACCTTCCTCAGTCTCACAACCGTTTCCAGGCCTTAAACCCGACCACACCCACCACCTCCTCCCCTATTCCTTTGCCTCCTGTCCCAGATGGTCTCCCTCCTGGTTCTCCATCTGGGGTTTCCCCCCTTCCTACCCAGTCCACCATATCTCCTTTGTCTTCTTCCCCATCTCCCCCCACTCTTTCTTCCCGACCCTCCCCCCAGTCTCTTGACCCTCCACGACACCTGTCTGTCCAGGCTGATATCCATCATCCTCCCAGCAATCTTCGTGTTATTCGTTCCCGCTCCTCTTCTCCTGCTGAGACCATTGAGTCTGTCACCCGGTACGTTGTTACTGGAACGCCTGTCTCTTTGAGTCAGAAACGTAAGCCTGGCTCCTCTCCTTCTTCCTCTCCAGCGGGTAAGAAGGCTTGCTGTCTTCCTCACCCCCTCCCTCTAACTCTGTCACTACATTCCCTCCCATTTCAGTGGTCGAACCCCC
This sequence comes from Procambarus clarkii, assembly GCF_040958095.1. NCBI lineage: Eukaryota > Metazoa > Arthropoda > Malacostraca > Decapoda > Cambaridae > Procambarus > Procambarus clarkii. The sequence goes on along the minus strand of NC_091169.1, from coordinate 13,890,155 downwards.
TGTCCCAGATATGGAGGTTTCTTTCGCCCCCGATTTCCTCTCGGTTGCTGCCCTTGCTGAGGCGCACTCCCTGCCTTCTGACCCCCCCCTCCTCCAGTTGTCCTCACCTGCCCTTCTCAGTTGCCTCCTCCCCCTCCTGACCCCGTTAGTCCGCCTCTGGTCTGTCCTCTTGCTCCTTTCCCTCTATCCTTATTAAGTTTACCCATGCCCCCTATCCCTGATTTTGCCGACCCTGCTCCTGATCTTGGCCCTGATCCTGACCCTGATCCTGAGATTCTTTAATAAACTGTGTTCTTCTATACCTTTCTTTCTTGTTCTCTGTTACTGTCCTTTCTCTTTGGTAATGTCTATTCTTCAATGGAATATTCGTGGATTTTATGCCAACTTCCATGAACTCCAACTTCTGATTACACAGTTTTCACCGCTTTGTGTTTGTCTCTAGGAACCCATGCTTGGTGCTCCTCCTGGTCACTTTCGTGTTTATTCCTTTCTTTCTCCCCCCCCCCCCCTCCCCAGCTCTTGCTGGGGCCCGTAACACTACTGCTCTCTTAATTCGATCTGATATTCCCTTCGTCCCCCTACACCTATCCATTGTTCTGCTGCCCGTGTTTTTGTGGGGTAAATGGTATACAGTCTGTTCCATTTATCTCCCCCCAAATGTCCCGCTTTCCCTTCCTGATCTTAAGCACCTCTTGGACTCCTTGCAGAGCCGGTGCTCCTTTTGGGTGATTTCAACTGTCGACATTCCCCTGGGGTGATGTTCTGACAAACACCCGAGGCCGTCTTCTCGAACTGTTCGTCCTCTCTTCTTCTCTATCTCTTCTGAATTCTGGTGAGCCCACTCATGTGGACTCTCGAACTCGCACCCTTTCCTGTCTTTATCTTTCTCTCTGTTCGTCGTCCCTTTACTTAGATTTCACATGGCAGGTTCTTGATGACCTCCATAACAGTGATCATTTCCCCATCCTCGTTTCCTTTTCTCTTTCCACCCTCCCCTCTCCTTCCCTAGGTGGCAGTTTGCCAAGGCTGACTGGTGCCTCTTCACCCTCTGTGCTACTCTCTCTGACCTCTCCTCTCTGCCTCTTCCTCGTGCCCTCCTTTTTTATAACACTGTTTTCAACGCTGCCCTCCACTCTATTCCTCGCTCTTCCTCCCGGGGCTCACGGAAGTGCGTTCCCTGGTGGAATGCGGACTGTGCTCCAGCTGTCCGCTGTAAGCGTGCAGCCTGGAAGAAACACCGCCGCCGGCAGACGGCTGATTTTTTATTCTGTTTCGGAAGGCAAGAGCGGTGGCCCTGTAGGACCATCCGTACAGCTAAACGTGAGAGTTGGAAATCTTATGTTTCCACCATTACGTCCGATACTCCTCTGCCGCAGATCTGGAAGAAGATCCGCAAGATTACCTGGTTGATACCTGGCTGATGGGGTTCTGGGAGTTCTTCTACTCCCCAAGCCCGGCCCGAGGCGAGGCTTGACTTGTGAGAGTTTGGTCCACTAGGCTGTTGCTTCGAGCGGCCCGCAGGCCCACATACCCACCACAGCCCGGTTGGTCCGGCACTCCTTGGAGGAATAAATCTAGTTTCCTCTTGAAAATGTCCACGGTTGTTCCGGCAATATTTCTTATGCTTGCTGGGAGGACGTTGAACAACCGCAAACCTCTGATGTTTATACAGTGTTCTCTGATTGTGCCTATGGCACCTCTGCTCTTCACTGGTTCTATTCTACATTTTCTTCCATATCGTTCACTCCAGTATGTTGTTATTTTACTGTGTAGATTTGGTACTTGGCCCTCCAGTATCTTCCAGGTGTATATTATTTGATATCTCTCTCGTCTTCTTTCTAGTGAGTACATTTGGAGGGCTTTGAGACGAACCCAATAATTTAGGTATTTTATTGCGTCTATGCGTGCCGTATATGTTCTCTGTATTCCCTCTATTTCAGCAATCTCTCCTGCTCTGAAGGGGAAAGTGAATACTGAGCAGTACTCAAGACGCGACAACACAAGTGACTTGAAGAGTACAACCATTGTGATGGGATCCCTGGATTTGAAAGTTCTCGTAATCCATCCTATCATTTTTCTGGCTGTCGCAATATTTGCTTGGTTATGCTCCTTAAACGTTAGGTCGTCAGACATTATTATTCCCAAATCCTTTAAATGCTGTTTTCCTACTATGGGTACATTTGATTGTGTTTTGTACTCTGTATTATGTTTAAGGTCCTCATTTTTACCGTACCTGAGTACCTGGAATTTATCACTGTTAAACATCATGTTATTTTCTGATGCCCAGTCGAAAACTTTATTAATATCAGCTTGAAGTTTTTCAATGTCTTCAGCCGAGGTAATTTTCATACTGATTTTTGTGTCATCTGCAAAGGATGATACGAAGCTGTGACTTGTATTTTTGTCTACATCTGATATGAGAATAAGGAAAAGCAGCGGTGCAAGGACTGTACCCTGAGGTACAGAGCTTTTAACTGCACTTGGACTAGATTTTATATGGTTGACAGTTACTCGCTGAATCCTGTTTGACAGAAAACTGAGTATCCAGCGTCCTACTTTACCGGTTATTCCCATTGACTTCATTTTGTGTGCTATCACGCCATGGTCACATTTATTGAAAGCCTTTGCGAAGTCCGTGTATATCACATCAGCATTCTGTTTTTCTTCTAATGCCTCAGTGACTTTGTCGTAGTGCTCAAGTAGCTGTGAGAGGCACGATCTTCCGCTCGAAATCCATGTTGGCCTGGGTTGTGAAGGTCATTGGTCTCCATGAAATTGGTGACCTGACTCCTAATCACTCTCTCAAATACTTTTATGATGTGCGATGTTAGTGCAACTGGTCTATAATTTTTTGCCAATGCTTTGCTCCCTCCCTTGTGTAGAGGGGCTATGTCTGCTACTTTAAGTGCATCTGGTATCTCCCCCGTGTCCAAGCTCTTCCTCCACACTATACCGAGTGCCTGTGCTACCGGCACTTTGCATTTCTTTAAATATTGAATTCCATGAAGTCTGGACCTGGGGCCGAGTGCATGGGCATGTTTTCAATTACTCTTTCAAAATTTAGTGCGCTCGTGTTTATATCAGTTATATTTACAGGGGTTTGAATATCCCGCATAAAGAAATTGTCTGGATCTTCCACCTTCATGTTGTTTATTGGAGTGCTAAACATGTCCTCATACTGCTTTTTTAGGATTTCACTAATTTCTTTGTCATCCTCCGTGTATGAACCTTCACTTGTACGAATAGGTCCAATACTGGCAGTGGTTTTTGCTTTTGATTTCGCATATGAGAAGAAATATTTTGGATTTTTCTTTATTTCCTGAATTGCTTTCTGTTCTAACTGCCATTCTTCAGTTTCATATGAGTGTTTCAGTTTCCGCTCGATTTCTTCAATCTCCCTATTTAAATTATTCCTTCTTTGACGGGAAATTCGTGTCTGCATAAGCAGTTCCGTTATTTTTCCTGCGTTTATAGTGTCGTCTGCGTTCTCTTTCTACGTTAGATCTCTTTCTGGCTTTCCTCAAAGAAACATGTTTCAGACAGACTTGATACGCTTCTGAAGTCAGTTTTTCTATTCCTTCTGTAGGACTTGTATTACTTAGAACAGTTCCCCATGGAATGTTTGTAAGTTCCCTGTTTATTATCTCCCAGTCTATCCTTTTATTATTAAAATTGAATTTACTGAATAGCCCCTCTCGCTTTATCAACGTTTTAGGTCTATTCTGAGTATTGATGGTCGTTTGCACTTCAATGAGCTTGTGATCTGAGTATGTGGTATCTGATATCGTAATGTCTCTGATAATGTCTTTATTGTTCGTAAAGACCAGATCTAGAATATTTTAATTTCTCGTTGGCTCCGATATCTGCTGATTGAGTGAAAATTTGTCACAGAATCTAAGTAGTTCTCTAATCTGTGGTTGGTTAGGTCCTGATAGATTTCCTGGTATAATATTATTGTTTGCTATTTTCCACCTGAGACTAGGCAAGTTGAAGTCACCTAGGATGATAATATCAGGTATCGGGCTCTCCAAATTATCAAGGCTATTCTCTATTTTGCTTATCTGTTCTGTGAATTCCTCAGCCGTTGCATCTGGCGGTTTGTATATTAGAATAATCACTAAATTTATTTTCTCTATTTTTAATCCCAGTACCTCTACCACCTCATTTGTAACGTTTAGGAGCTCCGAGCATACAAGGTCTTCCCTAATATACAGACCCACTCCTCCATGTGACCTAATTTTCCTATCACACCTGTATAGGTTATATCCTGGAATCCAGATCTCACTGTCCAACAATTCCCCTGCATGGGTTTCTGTGAAAGCTCCAAATACTGCATTTGACTCCGTGAGGAGGCCATTTATGAACTGTACTTTGTTGTTTGTTCTTGTTTTCAGTCCTTGTATGTTGGCAAAGATGAATGAGGTTACTCTATTTTTGTTAATGAGTTTGTTCTGACCAGTACTGATTGTTGTAGGGCAGTTGTCTGTCGTAGTTGCAGTTCCCTTTCGGTGGGTAATTGTATCTGTAATTCTGGAATGCAAGTGGATCTGGCATCCAGTTCCATACACTCTCCATGCTGCTCCTTTTGAATTCTCTGCCGGTCTGGTATAAAAAATTTATAGAGTTTCCTCCAAATTCATTATCCTGCTTGCCACTCTTTATGTAGCGTTCCGTGCCTTTCACGTGAAAGTGTGGGCAGCTGAGGTCATAGCATTTTCTGTCCTCCAGTGAGGATTGGCACATGTCAGGATGGAAAAACCTACATATTGATCCAAATCGACACTCGCCTTTCCTAAGCATATTTAAACATTTTTTGGGATGTTGGTAACTGCATTCTAATCCTTTCTTATTACCAGCATATCTATGTCTGCATATGCCCTTTGCATAAAATTTGCATAAGTCTGTCCTTCTGTTCTGAATTGCTCTATCGGGAACCGTCGTAGTGTCTGTACCTATCGAGCTGTCAGTGCTGTCTGGTACACTTTCTAGTTTACTGTCATCTACATCCTGGCCTACTGAGTCAGAGTTTACAACTTCCTGAGTTTCAGCCTCAGTTTCATCCCTGACTATAGCCTCCACCCCTTGTATATTAGAATTGTTGTTCCTTTCCCACTCCTTCTGGATGGCTGGTAGGCTTCCAATGCATGATGTTTTCCGATCATGCGTCATGTTATCTAGAAGGTTTTTTAGGATATTCCAAGCTGGCAGGTCATTTTTACACACCCAGAGCAAGTGACCAGCTCTCAGTGCCGTAGTGTTACTCACTCCTGTACAAGCCGAATGGAATCTAGTCTTACAGATATAACATTCAATTCCCGTTACCTTCGTCTTTAAGGAGTTGTTACAGTGGCCACAAACTTGTTCATTTACTCCCATTTTGCCTTGTTTTGTTGTATATATGTATATATTTATAATATTATATGTATATTGTATATTTGTAACAATATATATGTATATATATTTATATGTTTAATATTTATAATATTATATGTATACCGTATATTTGTAATATTATGTATGTTATTTTGTTCAAACTTTATGGCAGGTACTTAGCGTAGGGTAGCGAGGCTGGTCTCCGGTTGGTACAAGTGACCTCTTGTTGTCCCAGGTTGATGTCACCAGTTTCCAGTTACCCGATTTATAACCACTGATGCCGCCTCTTGCCACTATTCTATATTTCTAGTATTCTATATTTATAATATTCACTTCCAACTTATATGTTGTTGTGATACCCGTTCCACATCACTGTTCCACGAATCACCGTTCTCTATTTTTTTTTTTTTCCAAATACACGCATGTACACAAAGCCTCGTTCACTGGCTCACACGCGGTCTCCCGTTTATTCTCTATTTAACACAAAGTTCTATTGTTAATAACTATTTTCAATTTTCCAGCTGGTCACTGTGCACTTTGTTATGTCTGTAATCAGTAATCCATGGCAGTAGTCCTAAGAATCCCTGCTAATGTCACGATTTTAACGGAGCGCGCACGGTACGTCTACCCCCTCCCTCGACCATACCTCCAGCGTCTGGAGGATAATCGACTGGATACAAGTCAATTGCAGGCAAGTTCGTTCCGGATGTCTCGCCGGTTCTCCACCTCCGTGGTACTCTTGCGGCGGATCCAGTGCAGGTCGCGACCGAACTGGGTTCCCACTTTTCTTCTGTTAGCTCTGGTTCTAATCTTCCTCAATCCTTCCTTCTTCGTAAGCTTGTTCTTGAATCTTATCCTTTAGATTTCCGCACTCATCTCCGCCTACCCTATAACGATCCTTTCTCTCTTTCTGAACTTCAGTCTGCCCTGGCCCTCTGCGGATCTACGGCGGCGGGCTCGAATGACGTGCATTATGAGATGCTTCGCCATCTCCCTCCGTGTATGTCTCAGTATTTACTGCGTCTGTATAACCAGGTCTGGGAGTCGTCGTCCGTCCCTGAGGACTGGCTTGATGCCATTGTACTCCCTATTCGGAAACCAGGGTCTCTCGGTACGTCCCCTAAGGACTTCCGCCCTATTGCTCTCACGAGTTGTGTTTGCAAGCTCTTTGAGCGTATGGTAAATGTCCGTCTGATGTGGTTCTTGGAACACCATCGCCACCTCTCGCCTTCTCAATTTGGTTTTCGCAAGTGCCGCAGCACGACTGATGTCCTGGTGAACTTGGAGGTCTATATTCATACTGCTTTTGCTGCGAAGACCTCCGTTGTTGCTGTCCTTTTTAACCTGGAAAAGGCTTATGACACGACTTGGAGATACCAAGCCAAGAGATACAGGCCTATCTCAAGTTGGTAAACACCCACGGTCAATACCCACGGTCAACCCCCAACGGTCAACACCCCACCTTGTAAGACCTTGTAAGACCACCACCACTGAACAGAAGTGTTCAACAAAAATGGCTTTGATAAAAACGTGCATAGAATGCAACATGAAGGTAGATTACCAACAGAGCTTTCAATGCCAACTCTGTTCAGCAGCCATACACAAAAAATGTGCCAACATGATTAATAATTCTAGGAGAAATGGTCCCAGTGACCACTCTGTGTACTGGCTCTGCAAAAAGGATGATGTAACTTTTTTGAAGATGATGGAAATCCTGGATAAAATTCCCGCCGAAAACAGAGAATCACTAATAAATGCCTGCATAGCAATTTCTAATGTCTTCAAACAAACTGTACATGACACCAAGGTACAACCAGATGTGGCACAGAGCTCGGTGGCAGCGGCGCCTGAGGAGAGCGGGGAGTAGGGGGCGCCTGAGGAGAGCGGGGAGTAGGGGGCGCCTGAAGAGAGCGGGGAGTCGGGGGCGCCTGAGGAGAGCGGGGAGTCGGGGGCGCCTGAGGAGAGCGGGGAGTCGGGGGCGCCTGAGGAGAGCGGGGAGTCGGGGGCGCCTGAGGAGAGCGGGGAGTCGGGGGCGCCTGAGGAGAGCGGGGAGTCGGGGGCGCCTGAGGAGAGCGGGGAGTCGGGGGCGCCTGAGGAGAGCGGGGAGTCGGGGGCGCCTGAGGAGAGCGGGGAGTCGGGGGCGCCTGAGGAGAGCGGGGAGTCGGGGGCGCCTGAGGAGAGCGGGGAGTCGGGGGCGCCTGAGGAGAGCGGGGAGTCGGGGGCGCCTGAGGAGAGCGGGGAGTCGGGGGCGCCTGAGGAGAGCGGGGAGTCGGGGGCGCCTGAGGAGAGCGGGGAGTCGGGGGCGCCTGAGGAGAGCGGGGAGTCGGGGGCGCCTGAGGAGAGCGGGGAGTCGGGGGCGCCTGAGGAGAGCGGGGAGTCGGGGGCGCCTGAGGAGAGCGGGGAGTCGGGGGCGCCTGAGGAGAGCGGGGAGTCGGGGGCGCCTGAGGAGAGCGGGGAGTCGGGGACGCCTGAGGAGAGCGGGGAGTCGGGGGCGCCTGAGGAGAGCGGGGAGTCGGGGGCGCCTGAGGAGAGCGGGGAGTCGGGGGCGCCTGAGGGGAGTGCGGTCCCTGGCAAAGGGACACAAACAAAACAAGGCCCCAAAATCTGTTGGTATTACAAATCGGCAACCTGTAAACATGGGATATCGGGAAGAACATATGGAACATGCAAGTATAATCGCCCAAGAACGTGCAGAAACCTCCTCAATACAGGTAAATGTACCAAAAGCTGTGAATTCTTTCACCCAGAAATTTGCAAGAACTCTTTGGACAGGAAAGAGTGCTTCAATGCTGAATTTCAAGCTTTTCATATAAGAGGTACCAGGCGAATAAAACCGACAGACTACCACTATAAAAACAGCCACTACTCCATCGACCGGGATAATTTTTTAGCAAGAGGAGGAGGAGAAGAATGGCTAAAAATGACCAGACTCTACCACCAACTCGGTCAAATGCTAAAGAGGACGCAAACACAGTGGCCTCTTTACCAGAGCCTCAGATATTAACACCAAGTAAGGCATCCAGCACTTTCACTAACACGATAACATCATTTATATTTGCCAACATCCAGGGTATAAAAACACGCAAATCCAACAAAGTTCAGTTTATAGATGGTTTCCTTCATAGTGCAAATGCAGTGTTTGCAGCCCTATCAGAACCCACACAAAGGACTACCATGATGGTGAAATATGGATCTCGGAGTACAATCTTTTCAGATGTGATAGGAAACACCGGCTTCAGGGTGGGGTCAGCCTCTACATCAAAGACACACTCATCTGTACTGAGCTGCTAAACACCTCAAATGATATGGTGGAAGTGCTGATAATCAAAATAGAGATCCTAAATGTAGTTATTGTCCTTGTATATAAGTCACCGGAGGCAAACCCTGAGCAGTTTAAAGACCAACTAATGAAAATAGAACACTGCTTGGAAAACCTCAAAAATCCAGCTCCGAACATCATCCAGCTTGGGGACTTCAACCTACGGCACCTGAAATGGAAGCACCTGGCTAATACAGTAATATCAGAAAGAATACCAGGAAGTAGCCTAAATGAACAGGCACATGCAAATGACCTGTTACGGATGTGCGACAGGTTTGCCTTAAACCAGCAAATAGTAGAACCAACTAGGAAGAACATGCTGGACCTCATTTTCACTAATAATGATGAATTGATCAGGAACATAATGATTGCAAATACCTGTTACTCAGATCACAACTTAATTGAAGTTATGACAACCATGGGGAATAGACCTTCAAAACCAGTCCAGATTCCCAGTGGAGGAGATTTCAGCAAATTCAACTTCAATAATAAACAGATAAACTGGGAGCAAATAAACCAGGACTTCACAGAAATAAACTGGGAAGATCAGCTAGAAAATGCAAACCTGAACCAGTACCTGGAAAAAATAAGCTCAGTAGCTCTAGAAGTGTGTTCAAACCGCATACCCCTAAGAAAAAAAGAGGAAGAGATGCAGATTGGAACGGGAACGTCGTTCCCTATATAGACGAAGAAAACGAATTGCGGAACAACTTGAGAATCGCACCCTATCTCAAGAACGGCGAAGAAGGTTAGGTAGAGAAATAGAAACAATTGAACTCAGCTACAAGAATCATACAAAACCCAGGAGAGGCAAAGAAAGCAAAAGGCTATCAGTGAAATAGAGAGAAATCCAAAATATTTTTTCTCCTATGCAAAATCATGTTCAAAAACCACATCTAGTATGGGACCCCTGCGAAAGGGAGATGGAACTTTCACCGATGACAACTAAGAAATGAGTGAGTTACTGAGGAAGCAGTACGACTCTGTTTTCAGCGAGCCATTAAATGCACTAAAGATTGATAACACAAATGAATTTTTCATGGATATGATACCAACATCAAATCATATATCAGACATCACCCTATCCCCACTAGATTTTGAAGAAGCCATAAACAGTATGCCTATGCACTCTGCACCAGGCCCGGATTCTTGGAACTCCATATTCATCAAGAACTGTAAAAAACCACTATCGCAGGCCCTCCACATTCTGTGGAGACAAAGCCTAGATACTGGCGTTATCCCTGATATACTAAAAACAGCAGAACAGTGATAGCACCACTTCATAAAGGAGGAAATAAGGCAGAGGCAAAAAATTACAGAACGATAGCACTAACATCGCACATCATAAAAAATTTTGAGACAGTTCTAAGAAGTAAGATCACAAAATACATGGAATCACAGCATCTCCATAACCCCGGACAACATAGTTTCAGAACTGGGCGCTCTTGCCTGTCGCAGTTGCTGGACCACTATGATATGGCATTAGATGCTATGGAAGACAAACAAAACGCGGATGTAATTTACACAGATTTTGCAAAAGCTTTTGATAAATGTGACCATGGTGTTATTGCATATAAAATGCGTTCAAAAGGAATTATCGGAAAAGTAGGCAGATGGATCTACAATTTCCTGACTAACAGAACCCAATGTGTAATAGTAAACAAAATAAAATCCAGCCCATCAACCATAAAGAGCTCAGTCCCCCAGGGTACTCTGCTTGCTCCAGTACTTTTTCTCATCCTCATATCGGACATAGACAAGAACACAACCTATAGCACTGTATCATCCTTTGCAGATGACACTAGGATCCTCATGAGAGTAGGCAACATAGAGCACACGGCAAACTTCCAATCAGATGTAGATCAGGTCTTTCTATGGGCTACAGAAAATAATATGGTGTTTAACGAAGATAAGTTCCAGCTCATGCGCTATGGAAAAAATGAAAATATAAAAACGGAAACCACGTACAAAACTCAGGCAAATCATAACATAGAACGAAAAGGCATTGTAAAGGATCTGGGTGTACTCATGTCGGAAGACCTTACTTTCAAAGAACACAATAAAGTAGCCGTCACAACTGCAAGAAAAATGACAGGTTGGATAACAAGAACTTTTCACACTAGAGATGCTATACCGATGATGATACTTTTCAAAACGCTTGTGCTCTCTTGAGTGGAGTACTGCTGCACCATGACAGCCCCTTTCAAAGCTGGAGAAATTGCTGACCTGGAGAGCGTGCAGAGATCCTTTACTGCTAGAATCCATTCAGTAAAACATCTAAACTATTGGGACCGACTAAAGAGCCTAAATCTGTACTCCCTTGAGCGCAGGCGGGAGCGATACATAATAATTTACACGTGGAAAATATTAGAGGGGCTGGTCCCAAACCTGCACACAGAAATAACATCACATGAGACCAGACCCCCTCCCCATCTGGCCCGTTGGCGTCATGAGGGGGCTTCGTGGACGGCCGCCGGAGTGTGGTGCTCCGTGGGACAGTCCTCTGTCCTTTTCTGGCCTTGCACTCCTGCTGCTGTCTTCTCTAATTGTGCTGGATCGCTTTTCCTTTTCCTCATGTTTCGTTTTTCTCCCCCCTCTTCTCCTATCTGCTTGTCGTTTCCTGCCAACCTTTTGCTTGTTTTGGATTATTTCTTTGGACTTCTTCTAGTTTGATGCCCGGGTGCTTGAGGAGGCATACTCTTGCACCCGTAGAACTGTAGTACCCAACGTCTCGAGCGAGGGGAACCTTTTATTGTCAATCCCCCTTTCGTCGCTGAACCCGATCTCGACGGACTGACGGTTCTTAAGGTGGCGTTTGTGGGGCGTATACTCACGACGCACCCCTAGGGGGCCCCGACATTACCGGCGATAGCTTCCTGTTGGGTGTCCTGCCTCTAATTGTGGCTCCATGGTGGGTATGGGGGCACATTCGTGGATGAATTTCTTTCTTCGTTTCTATGTCGTTGAATGTTTCCATTGTACCCTCTCAGGCTCGTAGGGTGGGCGACCATGCCCCCGAGTCGGCCTGTATTGGAAGACCAGGCTCTGTAGCTCCCGCTGCGTTGGGCCCCGACCTTGCTCCTCCTTTGACCGTCCTGACTTCTTCCCCCTAGCTCCCCTCCCTCCTCTGTGGTTGGGTCGAGCCTCCAGCCCCCGGTGGTGACCACTTCGTCCCCTGGTGCGGCTAAGTCTCTTGTTGTGACTACTGCGCCTTTTGACCCCCCTCTCTCTCTAGGGGTTCTCAACGCCGTTCGCGCCCCAGCCGCACTCGCTCGATTCCTTCCCTTGCTGATGCGAATCAGGCCTTGTTTGGTCCTGCTTCATGGGCCAAATACTTTGATCTCGTCCCTCTTGATTCTGCGCCTCCTGACGATTTCTCCCTCCATCGGCATCTTGTAGATTCCGTGGATGCGTCTGTTACTTTCAACCCCACTCGTCTCGGTACACTTGTCGTTGCTGCTCCTTCTCAGGATGTAGCTTCCCGCTTGGCTGCCTTGTCTTGCCTTGGCGAGATCCCTGTTTGAGTCTCCAAGAACGTTCAGATGAATGCCAGTGTTGGCACTATTCTCCTCCCACCCCATGTTGCAACCGGTGTTCGGAATCTGCAGGATTGCCACGATGATATTCGGCATATCCTTGATGCCCAAGGCCATTCTGTCCTCCAGGTTGACTCGTTTACTCGTCCCCCCTCGTGGTCGTCGCCATCAACCCCTTCGCGTTGTGAAGATCACCTTTGATGGTTTGAAAAGCGGATAGGCGCACGCTCCTCTATTTGCATTCCTCTCGTCCTGTCTAAACTCGATTATGGTTGCCCTGCATACTCTTCTGCTTCTCCTTCTACTCTTCGCTGTCTTGATCCTTTGCACCATACTGGGTTGCGCCTCAGCTCTGGTGCTTTTCGTTCAACTCCTACCCTCAGCTTGTACCTGACACTAGCTTTCTGTCTCTCCAGGATCGCTACAGTCTTCACTATCTTGCGCGATCCTTACAGCATCCTCACTCTCGCCTCTGTCGTGCTTTGACTTTTACCCCTCCTGTAGTTCCTGTTCCTCTTCACCTCCTTCCTCTTTCTGTCCGTTTGTCTCGCTTACAGGATTCTCTTTCAGCTCATATTACCAATGTTTCTCCTCGTATTGTTTCATCCTTGCCCCAGTGGAGGGTCCTTCCTTCCCAAATTTTGTACTTCTCTGACCCGCATCACTAAAGCTTTTACCCCTCCTACAGTTCTGAAACGCCTCTTCCTTGAGCACTTTTCTTCTCACTCCCACTCCGTTCCCGTCTTCACCGATGAGTCTAAGTCTGCTGACGGTGTGGGCTACTCTGTTGTCTTTCCTGACCACACTTATATGTGTCGCCTTCCTCTGGAGGCTAGCACCTTCACAGCAGAACTTTATGCTATTCTCTATGCTTTTTATCTCCTGCTTTCCCGGTGTCAGTCCTCCTTTGTGGTGGTAGTTGACTCTCGTAGTGCCCTCATGGTGTTAGGGTCCTTTAATTCAGTCCACCCGGTGGTTGTCGAGATTCAACATTGGCTGTTTCTTATCTCCAGTAAATTTAAGTCGGTTGCATTTTGCTGGGTTCCCAGCCATGTTGGTGTCTCTTTAAATGAGCGTGCGGATGCTGCCGCTAAGGAAGCTATCCGTGCTTGTCCCATCTCCCGTAGAAGTATTCCTTATTCCGACTTTTACCCAATTATTCATGCCTCCATCCTTGCCCGCTGGCAGAGTTATTGGTGTTCTGTTATTGGTAACAAACTGCGTACTCTTAAGAGTCGTGTGTCCCAGTGGCCTTCCTCCTGCCACCATAACCGGCGATGGGAAACGGCTCTGGCTAGGTTACATATTGGCCTTACCCGTTTAACTCACGGTCACTTAATGGAGCTCCGCCCTGCTCCTTATTGTCTACATTGCATTGTCCCTCTTACAGTCATGCATATCCTTGTTGAGTGTCCTGACTTCCAGGGCGAGCGTGTCTTGTTTTCCGACCATCCCCCATGGTCGCTTGTCCCTCGATAGAATTCTTGGCGACTCAGATTCTTTTGATATCGTTCGCCTTATGCGTTTCTGTTCTCGTATTGGCATCCTTGGTGATATTTAGCGCCCTCTGATTATCCCACACATTTGATGGTGCTACATAGCCTTCTCGGTTTGGTGCCTTCTATTGATAATTACTTACTCATCAAGCAATTGCATTACCAGGGAGAACACGAGCCACCATGTTCACATGTAGACTTGCCTTTTACCTTTGACTTGTGACTCTGGTGGCCCAAGTGAATGAAATATTATTATCCAACGTTGTAAACTAAATTTTGATAAAAAAATCTCGGAACATGTTGTAATATATGAATCAAAATCTAAGGGTGTTCTTCTTTTCACTATCTTCTTCTTGAGGTTATCTTGAGATGATTTTGGGGCTTAGCGTCCCCGCCCCCTGGTCCTCGACCAGACCTCATGTTTGTTACACACCCCCAAGAAGCAGCCTGTAGCAGCTGTCTAACTCCCAGGTACCTATTTACTGCTAGGTAATAGGTAACCAGGGTGAACAACTTTTTCACCATTTGTCTCCGCCTCCACCGTGGATCGAACCCAGAACCTCAGGGCTACGAATCCTAAGCTCTGTCCACCCAGCTGTCAGGAGCCCTATGCCTACGCCCAACTAGCCTACTAGTGAGTGATCTTGGTCACCTGCAAACTATAGCTCTAATTCTTCTTCTGGTGCCGGGGAGGCAAACACCATAGCCAGCCCACGACGGTAGAGCAACGGTCTTGCTTCATGCTGGTCGGCGTTCAATCCCCGACCATCCAAATGGTTGGTTACCATACCTTCCTCCCCGTCACATCCCAACTCTTTATCCAGACCCCTTCCAAGTGCTATATAGTGGTAATTGTTTGAAGCCTTCCCCCTGATAATTCCCTCCCCAGGTGAGCAAGAGTAAGCCCCAATCACCTCAAGGTGAAGGGCGACAACGACATCACATGTTAACAAGTACCCACCTGAAGGTGGTGGGGCTGGGTACGACCACACCTGGCAGGAGGGACCCACCTGAAGGTGGTGGGGCTGGGTACGACCACACCTGGCAGGAGGGACCCACCTGAAGGTGGTGGGGCTGGGTACGACCACACCTGGCAGGAGGGACCCACCTGAAGGTGGTGGGGCTGGGTACGACCACACCTGGCAGGAGGGACCCACCTGAAGGTGGTGGGGCTGGGTACGACCACACCTGGCAGGAGGGACCCACCTGAAGGTGGTGGGGCTGGGTACGACCACACCTGGCAGGAGGGACTCACCTGAAGGTGGTGGGGGATGGGTACGACCACACCTGGCAGGAGGGACTCACCTGAAGGTGGTGAGGGATGGGTACGACCACACCTGGCAGGAGGGACTCACCTGAAGGTGGCGGGGGCTGGGTACGACCACACCTGGCAGGAGGGACTCACCTGAAGGTGGCGGGGGCTGGGTACAACCACACCTGGCAGGAGGGACTCACCTGAAGGTGGCGGGGGCTGGGTACAACCACACCTGACAGGAGGGACTCACCTGAAGGTGGCGGGGGCTGGGTACGACCACACCTGGCAGGGCACGCACAGCTGTTCGTGCCGGGCAGCGCCGTACACCGTCTGCTGCTGCTCCACACACCTCGGGGAGACTGTGAAGAACAGGATGACATGTTTTGTAGAGTGAGCACGCTATTGTGAGAGAGAGAGAGAGAGAGAGTGAGAGAGATGAATGGTTAAAGAAGAGTGGCTGCAAGAGCTGCCAACAGGTAGGAGTAACAAGGTGCAATGATACTCGTGGGTGAGTGAGTGCTGTACATAACATTACACCACAGTTGGTGGGTATCCCGCCAGTACCACAGTTGGTGGGTATCACACCAGTACCACAGTTGGTGGGCATCACACCAGTACCACAGTTGGTGGGTATCACACCAGTACCACAGTTGGTGGGTATCACACCAGTACCACAGTTGGTGGGTATCACACCAGTACCACAGTTGGTGGGTATCACACCAGTACCACAGTTGGTGGGCATCACACCAGTACCACAGTTGGTGGGTATCACACCAGTACCACAGTTGGTGGGCATCACACCAGTACCACAGTTGGTGGGCATCACACCAGTACCACAGTTGGTGGGCATCACACCAGTACCACAGTTGGTGGGTATCACACCAGTACCACAGTTGGTGGGTATCACACCAGTACCACAGTTGGTGGGTATCACACCAGTACCACAGTTGGTGGGTATCACACCAGTACCACAGTTGGTGGGTATCACACCAGTACCACAGTTGGTGGGTATCACACCAGTACCACAGTTGGTGGGTATCCCGCCAGTACCACAGTTGGTGGGTATCCCGCCAGTACCTCAGTTGGTGGGTATCCCACCAGTACCACAGTTGGTGGGTATCACACCAGTACCACAGTTGGTGGGTATCCCGCCAGTACCACAGTTGGTGGGTATCACACCAGTACCACAGTTGGTGGGTATCCCGCCAGTACCACAGTTGGTGGGTATCCCGCCAGTACCACAGTTGGTGGGTATCACGCCAGTACCACAGTTGGTGGGTATCCCGCCAGTACCACAGTTGGTGGGTATCCCGCCAGTACCACAGTTGGTGGGTATCCCGCCAGTACCACAGTTGGTGGGTATCACACCAGTACCACAGTTGGTGGGTATCCCGCCAGTACCACAGTTGGTGGGTATCCCGCCAGTACCACAGTTGGTGGGTATCAAACCAGTACCACAGTTGGTGGGTATCACACCAGTACCACAGTTGGTGGGCATCACACCAGTACCACAGTTGGTGGGTATCCCGCCAGTACCACAGTTGGTGGGTATCAAACCAGTACCACAGTTGGTGGATATCCCACCAGTACCACAGTTGGTGGGTATCACACCAGTACCACAGGTGGTGGGTATCCCGCCAGTACCTCAGTTGGTGGGTATCCCACCAGTACCACAGTTGGTGGGTATCACACCAGTACCACAGTTGGTGGGTATCCCACCAGTACCACAGTTGGTGGGTATCACACCAGTACCACAGTTGGTGGGTATCCCACCAGTACCACAGTTGGTGTGTATCAAACCAGTACCACAGTTGGTGGATATCCCACCAGTATCACAGTTGGTGGGTATCACACCAGTACCTCAGTTGGTGGGTATCCCACCAGTATCACAGTTGGTGGGTATCACACCAGTACCACAGTTGGTGGGTATCACACCAGTACCACAGTTGGTGGGTATCACACCAGTACCACAGTTGGTGGGTATCACACCAGTACCACAGTTGGTGGGTATCCCGCCAGTACCACAGTTGGTGTGTATCACGCCAGTACCACAGTTGGTGGGTATCACATCAGTACCACAGTTGGTGGGTATCACACCAGTACCACAGGTGGTGGGTATCACGCCAGTACCACAGGTGGTGGGTATCACACTAGTACCACAGTTGGTGGGTATCACACCAGTACCACAGGTGGTGGGTATCACGCCAGTACCACAGTTGGTAGGTATCACACCAGTACCACAGGTGGTGGGTATCACACCAGTACCACAGGTGGTGGGTATCACGCCAGTACCACAGGTGGTGGGTATCACACCAGTACCACAGTTGGTGTGTATCACACCAGTACCACAGGGGGTTGGTATCACACCAGTACCACAGTTGGTGGGTATCACACCAGTACCACAGGTGGTGGGTATCACGCCAGTACCACAGGTGGTGGGTATCACACCAGTACCACAGGTGGTGGGTATGACACCAGTACCACAGTTGGTGGGTATCACACCAGTAACACAGTTGGTGGGTATCACGCCAGTACCACAGTTGGTGGGTATCACACCAGTACCACAGTTGGTGGGTATCACACCAGTACCACAGTTGGTGGGTATCACACCAGTACCACAGGTATTGGGTATCACACCAGTACCACAGTTGGTGGGTATCACACCAGTACCACAGTTGGTGGGTATCACACCAGTACCACAGTTGGTGGGTATCACACCAGTACCACACTGGTGACAAAGGCACACACGAAAGGGCTCAGACTTGTGAGCGAGTTTACCAACAGAGAAAACCAGATTACCTTCCTTCAAGAAGCGTGTCTGGACACGTGAGATCATTATAACAGGGATCGAGGCTCTCTAAAAAGGGGCAAGGGAAAAGCAGAAACGTGATGTAGTTAACTGGCGGAAACTATTGACATGTTGCAGTTATCTGGCGGAAAGTATCAAACATGTTGCAGTTATTTTTTGGAAAGTATCAACATGTTGCAGTTAATTGGCGGAAAGTATCAACATGTTGCAGTTAATTGGCGGAAAGTATTAACATGTTGCAGTTATTTGGCGGAAAGTATCAACACGTTCCAGTTAATTGGCAGTAAGTGCCAACATGTTGCAGTTAACTGGCTGACAGTACCGACATGTTGCAGTTAACTGGTAGAAAGTACCAACATGTTGCAGTTAACTGGCGGTCAGTACCAATATGTTGCAGTTAACTGGTAGAAAGTACCAACATGTTGCAGTTAACTGGCAGAAGGTACCAACATGTTGCAGTTATCTGGCAGAAAGTACCAACATGTTGCATTTAATTGGCGGAAAGTATCAACATGTTGCAGTTAACTGGCGGAAAGTACCAACATATTACAGTTAACTTGTGGAAAGTACCAACATGTTACAGTTAACTTGTGGAAAGTACCAACATGTTGCAGTTAACTGGTTGAAAGTACTAACATGTTGCAGTTAACTGGCGGAAAGTATCAACATGTTTCAGTTAACTGGCGGAAAGAACCAACATGTTGCAGTTAACTGGTAGAAAGTACCAACATATTGCAGTTAACTGGCAGAAAGTACCAACATGTTGCAGTTAACTGGCAGAAGGTACCAACTTGTGCAGTTACTGGCGGAAAGTATCAACATGTTGCAGTTAACTGACAGAAAGTACCAACATGTTGCAGTTAATGACTGAAAGTACCAACATATTGCAGTTAACTGGCGGAAAGTACCAACATGTTGCAGTTAACTGGCGGAAAGTATCAACATGTTGCAGTTAACTGGCAGAAAGTACCAACATATTGTAGTTAATTGGTAGAAAGTACCAACATATTACAGTTAACTGGTAGAAAGTACCAACATATTGCAGTTAACTGGCAGAAAGCACCAACATGTTGCAGTTAACTGGCAGAAAGTACCAACATGTTGCAGTTAACTGGCAGAAAGTACCAACATGTAGCAGTTATCTGGCAGAAAGTACCAATATGTTGCAGTTAACTGGCGGAAAGTATCAACATTTTGCAGTTAACTGGCAGAAAGGACCAACATGTTGCAGTTAATGGCGGAAAGTATCAACATATTGCAGTTAACTGGCGGAAAGTACCAACTTGTGCAGTTAACTGGCTAACAGTACCAACATGTTGCAGTTAACTGGCAGAAAGTACCAACATGTTTCAGTTAACTGGCGGAAAGAACCAACATGTTGCAGTTAACCGGTAGAAAGTACCAACATATTGCAGTTAACTGGCAGAAAGTACCAACATGTTGCAGTTAACTGGCAGAAGGTACCAACTTGTGCAGCTAACTGGCGGAAAGTATCAACATGTTGCAGTTAACTGGCAGAAAGTACCAACATGTTGCAGTTAATGGCGGAAAGTATCAACATATTGCAGTTAACTGGCGGAAAGTACCAACTTGTGCAGTTAACTGGCTAACAGTACCAACATGTTGCAGTTAACTGGCAGAAAGTACCAACATGTTTCAGTTAACTGGCGGAAAGAACCAACATGTTGCAATTAACTGGTAGAAAGTACCAACATATTGCAGTTAACTGGCAGAAAGTACCAACATGTTGCAGTTAACTGGCAGAAGGTACCAACTTGTGCAGTTACTGGCGGAAAGTATCAACATGTTGCAGTTAACTGACAGAAAGTACCAACATGTTGCAGTTAATGGCGGAAAGTACCAACATATTGCAGTTAACTGGCGGAAAGTACCAACATGTTGCAGTTAACTGGCGGAAAGTATCAATATGTTGCAGTTAACTGGCAGAAAGTACCAACATATTGTAGTTAATTGGTAGAAAGTACCAACATATTACAGTTAACTGGTAGAAAGTACCAACATATTGCAGTTAACTGGCAGAAAGTACCAACATGTTGCAGTTAACTGGCAGAAAGTTCCCACATGTTGCAGTTAACTAGCAGAAAGTACCAACATGTTGCAGTTAACTGGCAGAAAGTACCAACATGTTGCAGTTAACTGGCAGAAAGTACCAACATGTAGCAGTTATCTGGCAGAAAGTACCAACATGTTGCAGTTAACTGGCGGAAAGTATCAACATTTTGCAGTTAACTGGCAGAAAGGACCAACATGTTGCAGTTAATGGCGGAAAGTATCAACATATTGCAGTTAACTGGCGGAAAGTACCAACTTGTGCAGTTAACTGGCTAACAGTACCAACATGTTGCAGTTAACTGGCAGAAAGTACCAACATGTTTCAGTTAACTGGCGGAAAGAACCAACATGTTGCAGTTAACTGGTAGAAAGTACCAACATATTGCAGTTAACTGGCAGAAAGTACCAACATGTTGCAGTTAACTGGCAGAAGTTACCAACTTGTGCAGCTAACTGGCGGAAAGTATCAACATGTTGCAGTTAACTGGCAGAAAGTACCAACATGTTGCAGTTAATTTCGGAAAGTATCAACATATTGCAGTTAACTGGCGGAAAGCACCAACATATTGCAGTTAACTGGAGGAAAGTACCAACTTGTGCAGTTAACTGGCGGAAAGTATCAACATGTTGCAGTTAACTAGCGGAAAGTATCAACATGTTGCAGTTAACTGGTGGACAGTAGCAACATGTTGCAGTTAACAGGCTGACAGTACCAACATGTTGTAGTTAATTGGTAGAAAGTACCAACATATTGCAGTTAACTGGTAGAAAGTACCAACATGTTGCAGTTAACTGGCAGAAAGTACCAACATGTTGCAGTTAACTGGCAGAAAGTATCAAAATGTTGCAGTTAACTGGCAGAAAGTACCAACGTATTGTAGTTAATTGGTTGAAAGTACCAACATATTACAGTTAACTGGTAGAAAGTACCAACATGTTTCAGTTAACTGGCGGAAAGAACAAACATGTTGCAGTTAACTGGTAGAAAGTACCAACATGTTGCAGTTAACTGGCAGAAAGTACCAACATGTTGCAGTTAACTTTCAGAAAGTTCCCACATGTTGCAGTTAACTGGCAGAAAGTACCAACATGTTGCAGTTAACTGGCAGAAAGTACCAACATGTTGCAGTTAACTGGCAGAAAGGACCAACATGTTGCAGTTAATGGCGGAAAGTATCAACATATTGCAGTTAACTGGCGGATAGTACCAACTTGTGCAGTTAACTGGCTAACAGTACCAACATGTTGCAGTTAACTGACAGAAAGTACCAACATGTTTCAGTTAACTGGCGGAAAGAACCAACATGTTGCAGTTAACTGGTAGAAAGTACCAACATATTGCAGTTAACTGGCAGAAAGTACCAACATGTTGCAGTTAACTGGCAGAAGGTACCAACTTGTGCAGCTAACTGGCGGAAAGTATCAACATGTTGCAGTTAACTGGCAGAAAGTACCAACATGTTGCAGTTAATGGCGGAAAGTATCAACATATTGAAGTTAACTGGCGGAAAGTACCAACATATTGCAGTTACCTGGCGGAAAGTACCAACTTGTGCAGTTAACTGGCGGAAAGTATCAACATATTGCAGTTAACTAGCGGCAAGTATCAACATGTTGCAGTTAACTGGTGGACAGTAGCAACATGTTGCAGTTAACAGGCTGACAGTACCAACATGTTGCAGTTAATTGGTAGAAAGTATCAACATATTGCAGTTAACTGGTAGAAAGTACCAACATATTGCAGTTAACTGGCAGAAAGTACCAACATGTTGCAGATAACTGGCAGAAAGTTCCAACATGTTGCAGTTAACTGGCAGAAAGTACCAACATGTTGCAGTTAACTGGCGGACAGTACCAACATGTTGCAGTTAACTGGCAGAAAGTACCAACATGTAGCAGTTATCTGGCAGAAAGTACCAACATGTTGCAGTTAACTGGCGGAAAGTATCAACATTTTGCAGTTAACTGGCAGAAAGGACCAACATGTTGCAGTTAATGGCGGAAAGTATCAACATATTGCAGTTAACTGGCGGAAAGTACCAACTTGTGCAGTTAACTGGCTAACAGTACCAACATGTTGCAGTTAACTGGCAGAAAGTACCAACATGTTTCAGTTAACTGGCGGAAAGAACCAACATGTTGCAGTTAACTGGTAGAAAGTACCAACATATTGCAGTTAACTGGCAGAAAGTACCAACATGTTGCAGTTAACTGGCAGAAGTTACCAACTTGTGCAGCTAACTGGCGGAAAGTATCAACATGTTGCAGTTAACTGGCAGAAAGTACCAACATGTTGTAGTTAATTTCGGAAAGTATCAACATATTGCAGTTAACTGGCGGAAAGCACCAACATATTGCAGTTAACTGGAGGAAAGTACCAACTTGTGCAGTTAACTGGCGGAAAGTATCAACATGTTGCAGTTAACTAGCGGAAAGTATCAACATGTTGCAGTTAACTGGTGGACAGTAGCAACATGTTGCAGTTAACAGGCTGACAGTACCAACATGTTGTAGTTAATTGGTAGAAAGTACCAACATATTGCAGTTAACTGGTAGAAAGTACCAACATGTTGCAGTTAACTGGCAGAAAGTACCAACATGTTGCAGTTAACTGGCAGAAAGTATCAAAATGTTGCAGTTAACTGGCAGAAAGTACCAACGTATTGTAGTTAATTGGTTGAAAGTACCAACATATTACAGTTAACTGGTAGAAAGTACCAACATGTTTCAGTTAACTGGCGGAAAGAACAAACATGTTGCAGTTAACTGGTAGAAAGTACCAACATGTTGCAGTTAACTGGCAGAAAGTACCAACATGTTGCAGTTAACTTTCAGAAAGTTCCCACATGTTGCAGTTAACTGGCAGAAAGTACCAACATGTTGCAGTTAACTGGCAGAAAGTACCAACATGTTGCAGTTAACTGGCAGAAAGGACCAACATGTTGCAGTTAATGGCGGAAAGTATCAACATATTGCAGTTAACTGGCGGATAGTACCAACTTGTGCAGTTAACTGGCTAACAGTACCAACATGTTGCAGTTAACTGGCAGAAAGTACCAACATGTTTCAGTTAACTGGCGGAAAGAACCAACATGTTGCAGTTAACTGGTAGAAAGTACCAACATATTGCAGTTAACTGGCAGAAAGTACCAACATGTTGCAGTTAACTGGCAGAAGGTACCAACTTGTGCAGCTAACTGGCGGAAAGTATCAACATGTTGCAGTTAACTGGCAGAAAGTACCAACATGTTGCAGTTAATGGCGGAAAGTATCAACATATTGAAGTTAACTGGCGGAAAGTACCAACATATTGCAGTTACCTGGCGGAAAGTACCAACTTGTGCAGTTAACTGGCGGAAAGTATCAACATATTGCAGTTAACTAGCGGAAAGTATCAACATGTTGCAGTTAACTGGTGGACAGTAGCAACATGTTGCAGTTAACAGGCTGACAGTACCAACATGTTGCAGTTAATTGGTAGAAAGTATCAACATATTGCAGTTAACTGGTAGAAAGTACCAACATATTGCAGTTAACTGGCAGAAAGTACCAACATGTTGCAGATAACTGGCAGAAAGTTCCAACATGTTGCAGTTAACTGGCAGAAAGTACCAACATGTTGCAGTTAACTGGCGGACAGTACCAACATGTTGCAGTTAACTGGTAGAAAGTACCAACATGTTGCAGTTAACTGGCAGAAGGTACCAACATGTTGCAGTTAACTGGCAGAAAATACCAACATGTTGCATTTAATTGGCGGAAAGTATCAACATGTTGCAGTTAACTGACGGAAAGTACCAACAAATTACAGTTAACTTGTGGAAAGTACCAACATGTTACAATTAACTTGTGGAAAGTACCAACACGTTGCAGTTAACTGGAAGAAAGTACTAACATGTTGCAGTTAACTGGCGGAAAGTACCAACATGTTGCTGTTAACTGGCAGAAAGTACCAACATGTTGCAGTTAACTTTCAAAAGTACCAACATGTTGCAGTTAACTGGCGGAAAGTACCAACTTGTGCAGTTAACTGGCGGAAAGTATCTACATGTTGCAGTTAACTGGCTGAAAGTACCAACATGTTTCAGTTAACTAGCGGAAAGAACCAACATGTTGCAGTTACCTGGTAGAAAGTACCAACATATTGCAGTTAACTGGCAGAAAGTACCAACTTGTGCAGTTAACTGGCTAATAGTACCAACATGTTGCAGTTAACTGGCAGAAAGTACCAACATGTTTCAGTTAACTGGCGGAAAGAACCAACATGTTGCAGTTAACTGGTAGAAAGTACCAACATGTTGCAGTTAACTGGTAGAAAGTACCAACATGTTGCAGTTAACTGGCAGAAGGTACCAACTTGTGCAGTTAACTGGCGGAAAGTATCTACATGTTGCAGTTAACTAGCGGAAAGTATCAACATGTTGCAGTTAACTGGTGGACAGTACCAACATATTGCAGTCACCTGGCGGAAAGTACCAACTTGTGCAGTTAACTGGCGGAAAGTATCAACATGTTGCAGTTAACTAGCGGAAAGTAACATGTTGCAGTTAACTGGTGGACAGTAGCAACATGTTGCAGTTAACAGGCTGACAGTACCAACATGTTGCAGTTAATTGGTAGAAAGTTCAACATATTGCAGTTAACTGGTAGAAAGTACCAACATATTGCAGTTAACTGGCAGAAAGTACCAACATGTTGCAGTTAACTGGCAGAAAGTTCCAACATGTTGCAGTTAACTGGCAGAAAGTACCAACATGTTGCAGTTAACTGGCGGACAGTACCAACATGTTGCAGTTAACTGGAAGAAGGTACCAACATGTTGCAGTTAACTGGCAGAAAGTACCAACATGTTGCATTTAATTGGCGGAAAGTATCAACATGTTGCAGTTAACTGGCGGAAAGTACCAACATATTACAGTTAACTTGTGGAAAGTACCAACATGTTACATTAACTTGTGGAAATTACCAACATGTTGCAGTTAACTGGCAGAAAGTACTAACATGTTGCAGTTAACTGGCGGAAAGTACCAACATGTTGCAGTTAACTGGCAGAAAGTACCAACATGTTGCAGTTAACTGGCAGAAAGTACCAACATGTTGCAGTTAACTGGCGGAAAGTACCAACTTGTGCAGTTAACTGGCGGAAAGTATCAACATGTTGCAGTTAACTGGCAGAAAGTACCAACATGTTGCAGTTAATGGCGGAAAGTACCAACATATTTCAGTTAACTGGCGGAAAGTACCAACTTGTGCAGTTAACTGGCGGAAAGTACCAACTTGTGCAGTTGACTGGCGGAAAGTATCAAAATGTTGCAGTTAACTGGCAGAAAGTACCAACATGTTGCATTTAACTGGCGGAAAGTATCAACATATTGCATTTAACTGGCGGAAAGTACCAACATATTGCAGTTAACTGGCGGAAAGTACAAACATATTGCAGTTAACTGGCGGAAAGTACCAACTTGTGCAGTTAACTGGCGGAAAGTATCAACATGTTGCAGTTAACTGGCGGAAAGTATCAACATGTTGCAGTTAACTGTCGGAAAATATCAACATGTGGCAGTTAACTTTCGGAAAGTATCAACATGTGGCAGTTAACTGGCGGAAACTATAAACATGTGGCAGTTAACTGGCGGAAAGTATCAACATGGTGCAGTTAACTGGCGGAAACTATAAACATGGTGCAGTTAACTGGTGGAAAGTAGCAACATGTTGCAGTTAACAGGCTGACAGTACCAACATGTTGCAGTTAACTGGTAGAAAGTACCAACATATTGCAGTTAACTTTTAGAAAGTACCAACATATTGCAGTTAACTGGCAGAAAGTACCAATATGTTGCAGTTAACTGGCAGAAAGTTCCAACATGTTGCAGTTAACTGGCAGAAAGTACCAACATGTTGCAGTTAACTGGCGGACAGTACCAACATGTTGCAGTTAACTGGTAGAAAGTACCAACATGTTGCAGTTAACTGGCAGAAGGTACCAACATGTTGCATTTAATTGGCGGAAAGTATCAACATGTTGCAGTTAACTTGTGGAAAGTATCAACATGTTACAGTTAACTTGTGGAAAGTACCAACATGTTGCAGTTAACTGGCAGAAAGTACCAACATATTGCAGTTAACTGGCAGAAAGTACCAACTTGTGCAGTTAACTGGCTAATAGTACCAACATGTTGCAGTTAACTGGCAGAAAGTACCAACATGTTTCAGTTAACTGGCGGAAAGAACCAACATGTTGCAGTTAACTGGTAGAAAGTACCAACATGTTGCAGTTAACTGGCAGAAGGTACCAACTTGTGCAGTTAACTGGCGGAAAGTATCTACATGTTGCAGTTAACTAGCGGAAAGTATCAACATGTTGCAGTTAACTGGTGGACAGTACCAACATATTGCAGTCACCTGGCGGAAAGTACCAACTTGTGCAGTTAACTGGCGGAAAGTATCAACATGTTGCAGTTAACTAGCGGAAAGTAACATGTTGCAGTTAACTGGTGGACAGTAGCAACATGTTGCAGTTAACAGGCTGACAGTACCAACATGTTGCAGTTAATTGGTAGAAAGTTCAACATATTGCAGTTAACTGGTAGAAAGTACCAACATATTGCAGTTAACTGGCAGAAAGTACCAACATGTTGCAGTTAACTGGCAGAAAGTTCCAACATGTTGCAGTTAACTGGCAGAAAGTACCAACATGTTGCAGTTAACTGGCGGACAGTACTAACATGTTGCAGTTAACTGGAAGAAGGTACCAACATGTTGCAGTTAACTGGCAGAAAGTACCAACATGTTGCATTTAATTGGCGGAAAGTATCAACATGTTGCAGTTAACTGGCGGAAAGTACCAACATATTACAGTTAACTTGTGGAAAGTACCAACATGTTACATTAACTTGTGGAAATTACCAACATGTTGCAGTTAACTGGCAGAAAGTACTAACATGTTGCAGTTAACTGGCGGAAAGTACCAACATGTTGCAGTTAACTGGCAGAAAGTACCAACATGTTGCAGTTAACTGGCAGAAAGTACCAACATGTTGCAGTTAACTGGCGGAAAGTACCAACTTGTGCAGTTAACTGGCGGAAAGTATCAACATGTTGCAGTTAACTGGCAGAAAGTACCAACATGTTGCAGTTAATGGCGGAAAGTACCAACATATTTCAGTTAACTGGCGGAAAGTACCAACTTGTGCAGTTAACTGGCGGAAAGTACCAACTTGTGCAGTTGACTGGCGGAAAGTATCAAAATGTTGCAGTTAACTGGCAGAAAGTACCAACATGTTGCATTTAACTGGCGGAAAGTATCAACATATTGCATTTAACTGGCGGAAAGTACCAACATATTGCAGTTAACTGGCGGAAAGTACAAACATATTGCAGTTAACTGGCGGAAAGTACCAACTTGTGCAGTTAACTGGCGGAAAGTATCAACATGTTGCAGTTAACTGGCGGAAAGTATCAACATGTTGCAGTTAACTGTCGGAAAATATCAACATGTGGCAGTTAACTTTCGGAAAGTATCAACATGTGGCAGTTAACTGGCGGAAACTATAAACATGTGGCAGTTAACTGGCGGAAAGTATCAACATGGTGCAGTTAACTGGCGGAAACTATAAACATGGTGCAGTTAACTGGTGGAAAGTAGCAACATGTTGCAGTTAACAGGCTGACAGTACCAACATGTTGCAGTTAACTGGTAGAAAGTACCAACATATTGCAGTTAACTTTTAGAAAGTACCAACATATTGCAGTTAACTGGCAGAAAGTACCAATATGTTGCAGTTAACTGGCAGAAAGTTCCAACATGTTGCAGTTAACTGGCAGAAAGTACCAACATGTTGCAGTTAACTGGCGGACAGTACCAACATGTTGCAGTTAACTGGTAGAAAGTACCAACATGTTGCAGTTAACTGGCAGAAGGTACCAACATGTTGCATTTAATTGGCGGAAAGTATCAACATGTTGCAGTTAACTTGTGGAAAGTATCAACATGTTACAGTTAACTTGTGGAAAGTACCAACATGTTGCAGTTAACTGGCAGAAAGTACTAACATGTTGCAGTTAACTGGCGGAAAGTACCAACATGTTGCAGTTAACTGGCGTAAAGTACCAACTTGTGCAGTTAACTGGCGGAAAGTATCAACATGTTGCAGATAACTGGCAGAAAGTACCAACATGTTGCAGATAACTGGCAGAAAGTATCAACATATTGCAGTTAACTGGCGGAAAGCACCAACTTGTGCAGTTAACTGGCTAACAGTACCAACATATTGCCGTTAACTGGCGGAAAGTACCAACATATTGCAGTTAATTGGCGGAAAGTACCAACTTATGCAGTTAACTGGAGGAAAGTACCAACATATTGCATTTAGCTGGCGGAAAGTACCAACTTGTGCAGTTAACTGGCGGAAAGTATCAACATGTTGCAGTTATCTGGCGGAAAGCATCAACATATTGCATTTAACTGGCGGAAAGTACCAACATGTTGCAGTTATCTGGCGGAAAGCATCAACATATTGCATTTAACTGGCGGAAAGTACCAGCATATTGCAGTTAACTGGCGGAAAGTACCAACATATTGTAGTTATCTGGCGGAAAGTACAAACTTGTGCAGTTAACTGGCGGAAAGTATCAATATGTTGCAGTTAACTGGCGGAAAGTATCAACATGTTGCAGTTAACTGTCGGAAAATATCAACATGTGGCAGTTAACTGGCGGAAAGTATCAACATGGTTCAGTTAACTGGCGGAAACTATAAACATGGAAACTATAAACTGGTGGAAAGTAGCAACATGTTGCAGTTAACAGGCTGACAGTACCAACATGTTGCAGTTAACTGGTAGAAAGTACCAACATATTGCAGTTAACTGGCAGAAATTACCAACATGTTGCAGTTAACTGGTGGAAAGTACCAACATGTTGCAGTTATCTGGTGGAAAGTACCAACATGTTGCAGTTAATTGGCGGAAAGTACCAACATATTGCAGTTAACTGGCAAAAAGTATCAACATGTTGCAGTTAACTGGCGGAAAGTATCAACATGTTGCAGTTAACTGGAGGAAATTATCAACATGTGGCAGTTAACTCGCGGAAATTATCAACGTGTGCAGTTAACTGGCGGAAAGTATCAATATGTTGCAGTTAACTGGCGGAAAGTATCAACATGTTGCAGTTAACTGTCGGAAAATATCAACATGTGGCAGTTAACTGGCGGAAAGTATCAACATGGTTCAGTTAACTGGCGGAAACTATAAACATGGAAATTATAAACTGGTGGAAAGTAGCAACATGTTGCAGTTAACAGGCTGACAGTACCAACATGTTGCAGTTAACTGGTAGAAAGTACCAACATATTGCAGTTAACTGGCAGAAATTACCAACATGTTGCAGTTAACTGGTGGAAAGTACCAACATGTTGCAGTTATCTGGTGGAAAGTACCAACATGTTGCAGTTAATTGGCGGAAAGTACCAACATATTGCAGTTAACTGGCAAAAATGTATCAACATGTTGCAGTTAACTGGCGGAAAGTATCAACATGTTGCAGTTAACTGGAGGAAATTATCAACATGTGGCAGTTAACTCGCGGAAATTATCAACGTGTTACAGTTAATTGGTGGAAAGTAGCAACATGTTGCAGTTACCAGGCTGACAGTACCAACATGTTGCAGTTAACTGGTAGAAAGTTCCAACATGTTGCAGTTAACTGGTAGAAAGTTCCAACATGTTGCAGTTAACTGGCGGATAGTACCAACATGTTGCAGTTAACTGGCAGAAAGTACCAACATGTTGCAGTTAACTGGCAGAAAGTACCAACATGTTGCAGTTAACTGGCAATAAGTTCCAACATGTTGCATTTAACTGGCGGACAGTACCAACATGATGCAGTTAACTGGCCGAAAGTACCAACTTGTTGCAGTTAAATGGCGGAAAGTATCAACATGTTGCAGTTAAATGGCGGAAAGTATCAACATGTTGCAGTTAACTGGCGGAAAGTACCAACATATTACAGTTAACGTGTGGAAAGTACCAACATGTTACAGTTAACTTGTGGAAAGTACCAACATGTTGCAGTTAACTGGCAGAAAGTATCAAGAAGTTGCAGTTAACAGGCTGACAGTACCAACATGTTGCAGTTAACTGGTAGAAAGTACCAACATGTTGCAGTTAACTGGCGGACAGTAAGAACATCTTGCAGTTAACTGGCAGAAAGTACCAACATGTTGCAGTTAACTGGCAGAAAGTACCAACATGTTGCATTTAACTGGCAGACAGTACAAACATGTTGCAGTTAACTGGCAGAAAGTACCAACATGTTGCAGTTAACTTCTAGAAAGTACAACATGTTGCAGTTAACTGGCAGAAAGTACCAACATGTTGCAGTTAACTGACAGAAAGTACCAACATGTTGCAGGTAACTGGTGGAAATTACGAACATGTTGCAGTTAACTGGCGGAAAGTACTAACGTGTTGCAGTTAACTGGCGGTAAGTACCAACGTGTTGCAGTTAACTGGCGGAAAGTATCAACATGTTGCAGTTAACTGGCGGGAAATACCAACATGTTGCAGTTAACTTGTGGAAAGTAGCAACATGTCATAGTTAACTGGAAGGAAGTGAAACATATTATTGCTAACTGAAAGTAAGTAGAAGTATGTGGTAATTAACTTTACCACATAAATTTGTAACACATACAACATATTGTAACTGACAAAGTAACAACACGTTGTAGTATACTAGTGGAAGACAACAACAAGTTGTAGTTAACTGGAGGGAAGTAGGAAACATGTTCTAGTTTACTGGGGGCAAGTATCAACATATTGTAGTTAATTTGTGGAAAATATCAACATAGTTTATTATTCTATGTGATGTAGCATCTTATTCTTATTCTGCTGAGATGTAGATTTATTATTCTGCTGAGATGTAGCATCGTATTGTATACAGCTGGGAAGTAGCAACATGGTGCTGTATACCGTTGGCAAGTAGCAACATGTTAACCTGAGTAATTCCAGGTACTCAGGTACGGCAAAAATGAGGATGTAAAACATTATACAGGGTACATAACACAATCGAATCTGCCCATAGTAGGAAAACAGCATGACAAGGATTTGGGAATAATTATGTCCGACGACCTAACGTTTGGGGAGCATAACCAAGCAAATATTGCATCAGCCAGAAAAATGATAGGATGGATTACGAGAACTTTCAGATCCAAGGATCCCGATACAATAGTTGTACTCTTCAAGTCACTTGTGTTGTCCCGTCTTGTGTACTGCGCAGTACTCACTTTCCCCTTCAGAGCAGGAGAGATTGCTGAAATAGAGGGAATACAACGAACATATACGGCACGCATAGACGCGATTAAAGCACCTAAATTAATGAGAACGTCTCAAAGCTCTCCAAATGTACTCACTAGAAATGAGACGAGAGAGGCACCAATTAATATCCACATGGAAAATAGAGACCAGGCCCCTCCAGTAATCTACACTGTAAAATAACAACGTACTGGAATGAACGATATGGAAGAAAATGCAGAATAGAACCAGCGAAGAGCAGAGGTGCCATAGGCACAATCAGAGAACGCTGTATAAACATCAGAGGTCTGCGGTTGTATCTTCAAGAGAACACTAGACTGTTTTCTAAAAGAAGTTCCGGACCAATCGAGCTGTGGTTGGTATGTGGGCCTGCAGGCCGCTCCAAGCAACAACCTGGTGTACCAAACCCTCACAAGTAAAGCCTGGCATCGGGCTGGGCTTGAGGAGTAGAACAAATCCCAAAACACCATCAAGCAAGTATCAAGCATGCATAGTGTAGTATACCGCTGGGAAGTAGCAACATGGTGTTGTATACCGCTGGGAAGAAACAACATGGCGTAGTATACTGCTGGGACATAGCAACATGGTGTAGTACACCACTGGGAAGAAGCAACATGGTGCAGTATACTGCTGGCAAGTTGCAACAAAGTGTAGTGTATTGCTTGGAAGTAGCAACACGGCGTAGAATACCGCTGGGTAATAGCAACACGGCGTAGTTTACTGCTGGGAAACAGTAACATGGTGTAGTATACTGATGAGAAATAGCAACATGGTGTAGTATACTGATGGAAAGTAGCAACATGGTGTAGTATACAGCTGGGAAGTAGCAACATGGTGTAGTATACCGCTAGGAAGTAGCAACATGATGTAGTATAATGCTGGGAAGTAGCAACATGATGTAGTATACTGCTGGAAAGTAGCAATATGATGTATAATACCGCTGGGAAACAGTAACATGGTGTAGTATACTGATGGGATGTAGCAATATGGTGTAGTATATTAATGGAAAGTAGCCACATGGTGTAGTATATTAATGGAAAATAGCCATATGGTGTAGTATATTAATGGAAAGTAGCCACATGATGTAATGTAATGCTAGGAAGTTGCAACAAAGTATAGTATACTGCTGGAAAGTAGCAACATGGCATGGTGTAGTATTCTCCTGGGAAGTAGCAACATGGCATGGTGTAGTATTCTCCTGGGAAGTAGCAATAGAGTGTCGTATACTGATGGGAAGTAGCAACATGATGTACTGTACTGCTGGGAAGCAGCAACAGTATAATACACTGCTGGGAAGTAGCAACATTATGTAGTATTCTAATGGGAAGTAACAACATGATGCAGTATACCGCTGAAAAGTAGCAACATGGTGTAGTATACCACTGGAAAGTAGTAACATGATGTAGTATATTGATGGGAAGTAGCAACATTGTGTACCGTATTGAGGGGAAGTAGCATCATGTAGTATACTGATGGGAAGTAGCAACATGATGTAGTATAATGCTGGGAAGTAGCAACATGTTTTAATATAATGATGTATATTAAAACATGTTGCTACTTCCACTGGGAAGAAGAAACATGGTGTGGTATACTGATGGGAAATAGAAACATGATGTAGTAAACTGTGGGAAAGTAGCAACATGGTGTAGTATACTACTGTCAAGTAGCAACATCGTGTAGTGTACTGCTGGGAAGTAGCAACACGGTGTAGTATACCGCTGGGAAGTAGCAACATGGTGCAGTGTACTACTGGGAAGTAGCAACATGGTGAAGTGTACTGCTGGGAAGTAACAACATGGTGTAGTGTACTGCTGGGAAGTAACAACATTATGTAGTGTACTGCAAGGAAGTAGCAACACTTGTAGTGTACTGCCCCCTCCCCGTTCAGCTCGTTTATGCCGTGAGGTGGGCTTAGTGGACGGCTGCCGGAGTATGATGCTCCTTGGGACAGTCCTCTGTCCTCTTGTAACCTTGTGCTCCTGCTGCTGTCCTCTCAAATTTTGCTGAACAACTTTTCCTTTTCCTTCTGTTTCGTTTTTCTCCCCCCTCTTCTCCTATCTGCTTGTCGTTTCCTGCCGACCTTTTGCGTGTTTTGCTTATTCCTTTGGACTTCTTCTATTTTGACGCCCGGGTGCTTGAGGAGGCATACTCTTACACCCGTAGAACTGTAGTACCCAACGTCGAGAGCGAGGGGAACCTTTTATTGTCAATTCCCCCTTTCGTCACTGAACCCGATCTCGACGGACTGACGGTTCTTAAGGTGACATTTGTGGGGCGTATACTCACGACGCACCCCTAGGAGGCCCCGGCATGATCGGCGATAGCTTCTTGTTCGGTGTCCTGCCTCTAATTGTGGCTCCATGGTGGGTGTGGGTCACATTCGTGAATGAATGTTTATGGTTCGTACCTATGTTGTGTTCTGTTCCTCCTTTACCTTCTCAGGCTCGTGGGGTGGGCGACCAAGCCCCCAAGTCGGTCCGTGTTGGAAGACCGGGCTCTGTAGCCTCCGCTGCATTGGGCCCCGACCTTGCTCCTCCTTTGGCCTCTCTGACTACTCCCCTCGGCTCCCCTCCCTCCTCTGTGGTTGGGTCGAGCCCCAAGCCCCCAGTGGTGACTACCTCGTCCCCTGGCACGGCTCCATCTCTAGTTGTATCTACTGCGCCTTTTAACCCCTCTCTCTCTCTGGGGGTTCTCAACGCCATCCTTGACATGTCCGCACTCGCTTGATTCCTTCCCATTCTGATGCCTATCAAGCCTTGTTTGGTCCCACTTCGTGGGCCAAATACTTTGATCTCCTCCCTCTTGATTCTGCGCCTCCTGACGATTTCTCCCTCCATCGTCATCTTGTTGATTCCGTGGATGCCTCTGATACCTTCAACCCTACTCGTCTCGGAACACGTGTCGTTGCTGCTCCTTCTCAGGATGCAGCTTCCCGCTTGGCTGCCTTATCCTGCCTTGGCGAGACCCCTGTTCGGGTCTCAAAGAACGCTCAGTTTAATGCCAGTGTTGGTACTATTCTCCTCCCGCCCCATGTTGCGACTGGTGTTCGGAATCTGCAGGACTGCCACGATGATATTCGGCATATCCTCGATGCCCAGGGCCATTCTGTCCTCCGGTACACACGTTTACTCGTCCCCCTCGTGGTAGTCGCCGTCAACCCCTTCGGGTTGTGAAGATTACCTTTGATGGTATGACCCTTCCACCCTCTGTCATTCTTGCTGGTGCCAGGTGCTCTGTCCAGGAGTACATTCCTTCTCCTCGGCTCTGTAACAAGTGCTGGAGGTTTGGGCAAGGTGCCCTCCGCTGCTCTGGGACTGTCTCTCTCTGTCCTTTGTGTGGGGGAGAAGGTCAGAGTCAGAGTGCACTTTTCCCCAGGTTCGCTGCCTCAACTGCGGTGAGGCCCATCCTACCTTCTCCCGTGCGTATATCCATTACAAGCTTGAGGCAGCCGTCCTCACCTTGAAGCACCGGGAGCGTTTATCTTTTCCTGAGGCGAGGCGCCAGGTTCGCCGGCTCCCACCTTATGCTAACGTCTCTTATGCTCGCGTGTTGCGCTCTTCCTCTCCTCGTCCTTCCGCTCTTCCTCAGACTCACAACCGTTTCCGGACCTTGGACTCTGATACGCCCACTGCCCCCTCCTCTGTTCCTTTGAGTTCTGTCCCGAAGGGTTCTCCTCCTGGTCCTCAGTCTTGGGTTCCCCTTCTTTTTCCCCGGTCTGTCATGTCTCCTGTGTCTTCTTCCTCGTCTCCCTCCGATCCTCCTTCCCATCCTTGTCCTCCATCTATTGACTCTCCCCGCCGCCTGTCGGTGAGGGCTGATGTCCATCGCTCTCCTAACGGCCATCGTGTGTGCTCTCGTTCAGCTTCTCCTGTTGAGACGCTGGAATCCGTTGCCCGGTACGTAGTTGCTGGGACACCAGTCTCTTTAAGTCAGAAGTGTAAGCCTGGCTCCTCTCCTTCCTCCTCCCCGGCGGGTAAGAAGGCTTCACTCTCTTCCTCGGCCCCTACTACTGACTCTCTTGCTCCTTCCTCTCCCGTTTCGGTGGTCGCGCACCCTGTTCCTGCTATGGAGGTTTCTTTGGCCCCCGCTTCCCTCTCGGTTGCTGCCCTTGCTGAGGTGCACTCCCCTCTTTCAACCCCCCCCCTCTTCCTGCTCCTCTCCGTTGTCTCCTCCTCTTCCTCCTCCAAACCCAGCCCGCCCACCTCTAGTCTGTTCTCCTGCTTCCTTCCCTCCGTCTTTGCTCAGTTTACCCATGCCCTCTAACCCTGACTTTGCTGACCCTGATCTTCTTTAACGTGCTGTGTTGCTCTTTCGCCTTTGTTTCTTCCTTGTTCTCTGTTGTTGTCCTTTCTCTTCTCGTCAATGTCTATTTTTCAATGGAACGTTCGAGGTTATTAAGCCAATTTCCTCGAACTCCAACTTCTGATCTCGCGGTTTTCGCCCCTTTGTGTCTGTCTCCAGGAGCCGATGCTCGTCCTGGTCGCTTTCGTGGCTATTCCTTTCTCTTCCCCCCCCCCCCAGGTGTTGCTGGGGCTCCTAACTCTTCTGCTCTCTTGATTCGCTCTGATGTTCCCTTTGTCCCCTTACTTTTTCCTTCGCCTCTCCATTGTTCTGCTGCTCGTATCTTTGTGGGAAATGGTACACTGTTTGTTCCATTTATCTCCGTCCAAGTGTCCCGCTCTCTCTTCCTGATCTGAAACACCTACTGGACTCCTTACCGGAGCCTGTGCTCCTGCTGGGAGATTTCAATTGTCGTCATTCCCTTTGGGGTGATGTTCTGATCAACACCTGGGATCGCCTTCTTGAGCCATTTATCCTCTCTTCTTCCCTGTCTCTTCTGAATTCTGGTGAGCCCACCCATTTGGACTCTCGGACTCGCACCCTTTCCTGTCTTGATCTTTCTCTTTGTTCTTCTTCTCTTTACTTAGATTTCACGTGGCAGGTTCTTGATGACCTCCATGGCAGTGACCATTTCCCTATCCTTGTTACCTTTTTCTCTTTTCGCCCTCCCCTCTCCTTCCCTAGGTGGCAGTTTGCGAAAGCGGACTGGGACCTCTTTACCCTAAGCGCTGCTCTCTCTGACCTCTCCCTTGCTCTCTCCTCCTTTTTCATGATACTGTCTTTGACATTGCCCTCCGCTCTATTCCTCGCTCTTCCTCTTGGGGTCCACGGAAGTGCGTTCCCTGGTGGAATGTGGACTGTGCTCAGGCTGTCCGCTGTATGCGTGCAGCCTGGAAGAGACATCGTCTTCGGCAGACGGCCGATTCTTTTATTTTCTTTCGGAAGGCGAGTGCGGTGGCCTGTAGGGCCATCTGTATGGCTAAACGTGAATGTTGGGCATCCTATGTCTCCACCATCCTATGCCTCCACCGACCGGGAGCCGGTCGGCCGAGCGGACAGCACGCTGGACTGTGATCCTGTGGTCCCGGATTCGATCCCGGGCGCCGGCGAGAAACAATGGGCAGAGTTTCTTTCACCCTATGCTTCTGTTACCTAGCAGTAAATAGGTACCTGGGTGTTAGTCAGCTGTCACGGGCTGCTTCCTGAGGGTGGAGGCCTGGTCGAGGACCAGGCCGCGGGGACACTGAAAGCCCCGAAATCATCTCAAGATAACCTCAAGATAACCATTACGTCCGAAACTCCTCTGCCACAGATCTGGAAGCGTATCCGCAAGATAGCGAGTAAGTTCGTTCCCGATGTTTCACCGGTCCTTCACCTCCATGGTACTCTTGTGATGGACCCGTTGCAGGTCGCTACCAAACTGGGTTCCCACTTTTCTTCTGTTAGCTCTGGTCTTCATCTTCCCCAATCTTTCCTTCTTCGTAAACCTGTCCTCGAGTCTCGTCCTTTAGATTTCTGCACTCGTCTTCGACTTCCCTATAACGATCCCTTCTCTCTCTCTGAACTTCGTTCTGCCCTGGCCCTCTGCGGTTCTTGTTGGGAAGAAAGCTTACACT
The DNA here is from genome assembly GCF_040958095.1 of Procambarus clarkii. Lineage (NCBI taxonomy): Eukaryota > Metazoa > Arthropoda > Malacostraca > Decapoda > Cambaridae > Procambarus > Procambarus clarkii. The sequence goes on along the minus strand of NC_091169.1, from coordinate 13,853,025 downwards.
CTATTAATTGATTGATATTTAATTAATAGATTAATTTAAATTAATCGAAGGACCACCCTATTTTAACTGAAAAGGTAAACAGATAAAGTTAAATGATAAGGACTGAAATACCAGTGCCTATGGATAAGGAAATTATTAAAGATTATTCTTTAAACTTCAATGGACTGTACAATATTAATGTTCAAAAATAAACTTTCCGTCCTTCACAAAATGGGGGGTTAATACTAGAAGTAATCTACTCCCAGTACGCTTCATCGAGGCTGGTTCTTCGTCGAATAAAATTAGTAATTTCTACTAAATAATATATTAATAAACATTAGATAAATTGATTAGCGGTAAGAAGATTGTATGTTGATTTAACAAGAGGTTATTCTCATTTGACTTCTATGAGGCTATCAAATTACGTTAGATATCTCAAATCAAATAAACTAAATATTCTTGACTGATAATCGATTCTAGATTTCACTCAATCAAAGAAAATAATTGAAAAAGGTTCAGCTGCTTAGCTGTAATAATGAATGGAGAAGTAGAGGTGCAATGGCGTCGTCTGCTACTTGCTGCAACACGTGAGCTCGAGCATGGCGTGGGAATGAGAAGACCACGATCGCTTTCAACATAAGCTGAAATTTCAACTAAATATACCAATTGTTTACACCTACTATCTAGTATCCTCACTATGCCATAGAAGGAATAAAATTAATTCCTTATGGACGTACTTATTGTTTGGGGAGGTCACGTGATGTAACGATGGACAGTGCACAGTAAAAAGATATCTCGAGAGATCTCAAGATATTAATAATACTAGAGCACTTCACCTGCTGGTTGTCCACCAAGCAAGCCTAGATTGCTACTGGAGCAATTGCACGCTCCTAGACTGATTAACTGCAAGGGCCTAACGTAGAATTGATGGAAATTCGACTCTCCTGGGACGCATGATGTGATTGTTGGCGTCGCAAGCTCATGTGCTGGAGCAGGAATGGCGTCTCTCCGCCCCCTCCCTCAAGCCCGTCTCACGCATTCACAACAGAATTTAATAATCACGGATAATTCTTTTCCGTGTAATCACTGATGTAATGCGTTAATGAGAACAGGGTTGCAATTATAGGGAATTAAATAATATCATATTCTCGTTAAATGGTGTTAATCGAAAAATGGAGAGAAATTTTATTTTCTCCTTAGCATTCGTATGTAACATACAAAACTGTTACTTGATGAAAAATTCAGTTAATAACTCTCGGTTTTGGATTATTGGGAGTTGTATTATCCATAGTTAATTATTGCACGGAATACTGATAAATTTAGAGAACCACATTCAATTCTCTAACATATTGGTAATAAATATGTTTAGATGGACATTATCTGATGCAATCCTGCCTCTCGATGTCGTGAGAATATTAGCAATATGCTCAGATAAGGAAATATTAATTTATGTTAGCACCACAGTTAGTAGAATTAATAATTACTGTACTTGGTATATAATAATGATGTATTATAATACAATGGTAGTGTGTCAGTGTTGGAAATTTCCAACATAACTCCGGGGGGTGGGGGGGGGGGGAACCTCGGGTCACAGTTCAATGTTGAGTGCTGACGTACCTATCCCAAAGTTTATTTAATGTTAGTACGTTAGTACACACATAACGGATGTCACGTAATTGTCAAGGACAGATAAGACTTTAAGTCTTGTAAGGGAACTCATGTTAAATGTAAAACATGGAATTGTGAATCATCTAAAGTTAATAACTACTAAAGCCTACAATGTACTCTATGACTGATGTCGCGATGACGTGTAATAGTTATGTTACTAAGTCTTAAAGTTTTGTAAACTCATAGATGCTCTAGATGGAATAATGTTATAGTTGATAGCCTACACAAACAAATTAATGATTAAATCATACAATTTAAGGTAACTGAGAATCCACTGTGAGGTGAATGTCCTGGGTCATTATAACTTGTAACTGATTTGTTACTTGACATCACAACACAGCATCATCATGATTACCCAAAATTGGATGGTAAATTATTTGCGCTTAGTCAGAGTTATAATAGGCTTGTAGTTTCCGTTTACATTGTTGAGCAGCTGCTCTAGGTGAGCGGGTGCTCGGTCGCTCAGAATTGTTGTCCTCGGAAACTGTAGGTGAAGTTGGTTTTGTTAAACACTCTCGTTCTGCTAATTCGAAAGGTACCAACTTCACCAATGTTTTTATGGTAGTAGTGCCTCGGCACAAAACCCGTACTACTCTCAGGATGTTTTGGTGATCTAGGTGAATGGAGACAATTTTGCCTATAGGCCATTCTGACCTGGGTCCATCACTGTCAATCAGTACTAGGTTTCCTGGTTTGAGTTGAACCTTATTATTGGGGCTCGAAGCTGCATAGTGGTACTCTTGTAGAGCTGTGAGGTACTCTCGAGTCCACACCTCATTCCACCTTTCAATTACTCTCGAGAGATGTTGGTAACTTTCCACTAAGTCACTCCTAGTCACTTGAGAAGGGTCAACGGGATCCTCTTCTGCCAAAGTTATCAGAGGGCTCAGCAGTCCTCCATGTATTAAATGTGAGGGACTCAGGGGTTCTCTCTGTGAGAAGTCATCTGATAGGTAAGTTAATGGGCGATTGTTGACTCGCGCCTCAATTTCCACGAAGAGTGTTTGGAGTTCAGAGAAACTAATTTTCTGTCGATGTAACGTCTTCCTTAAACATTTCTTGACAGTCCCTATCATACATTCGTAGAACCCACCTTGCCAGGGGGCTCTGGCAGCTATAAATTTCCAGTGGCATTGTCGTCTCTGTATGACAGACTGCACTTCTGGATGATTTCATATCTCTCGTAGGCAGGCTTCTCCTGCCACAAAATTTGAACCATAATCAGATATCATTAGTTTGGGACAGGATCTGCGAGCTGCAAGTCTACGAAAAGCTTGGATGAAGGCTTCGGCACTCATGTCAGAAGTCACTTCAAGATGTACGCCTCATGTGGTTGCACATGTGACGAGGCAAATATAAGCTTTCACTGGTATCTTATCCGGAGTGCCAGTGAGAAGCAACGCTCCTTTGTAATCGACACCAGTGGTCTCAAAGGGACGAAGATGGACTACTCTCTCCTTAGGAAGTGGTGGAGGTCCTGGGTAAGGACACACTCGAGCGTCGTATCTTTTGCAGATTACACAGAACTTAATGAGTGATTTGACAGTTTGACGACCTTGGGGAAGCCAATATTTCTGTCTCAAGTCGGTGAGAGTGTCTAACACTCCACAATGCAAAGTACCATATTGATGATGGTGTAAAACTAAAAGTTTCGTAATAATGTGGTGACGTGGTAGAAGGATCGGATTCTTTGTATCCAAATCAATTTCTGCATAAAGCAGACGTCCTCCACATCTTAATATATTATGAGTGTTGGTATCATACCAGATACCTAGAGACTTGGTTAATTTATCTGGAAGATTATCATATTCACTTCCATACGTCTCTTGTTGTGCACGTTTGATCCAGTAGAGGATAGGATTGGGAAACTTATGCCTGATTCCTATCTTAGCAAGAAAGTCAAACACATGTGCTGTCACTCTTAATAACTTACTCAAGTTAAAATAATTGTGAGGATTAATAGCTAAGATTCGATGAGGTTCTGGGTCTTTCATGGGAGTAGTAATATTGGTCACTATGACTTGTGGTTTCTGTTTGGGCCACTGACCACTAACAAGCCATGAAGGTCCATTAAACCACATCGAAGACTTGATTAGCTGATTTAATGTTAAACCTCTTGATAAGTAATCTGCAGGATTGTCCTTAGTGGGAACATGTCTGAATTTATATCCAGCAGATAATTCATGTATTTCCCTAACACTATTACTAACGTAGGGAGTTTTATTGTTGTTATTTCTTACCCATTGTAACACTGCCTCATTGTCTGACCACACTACGATTTCACCAAAGTGAATATTATTTAGTGTCTTGGCCAAGCAATGAGCCAATCGTACTCCCACTAGCAATGCAGTTAACTCTATTTGAGGTAAAGATCTCTTCTTGATTGGAACAACTCTTGCTTTAGATGTGAGTAAAAATGATAGTGCATTATTGACTAAGTAGGCTGCAGCGCCATACGCTTTGCCAGAGGCATCGCAAAAGACGTGCAAATTTGTGGGTAAGTTTTGTCCTGAAGCATTACGAGGAAATTTCAAAACACCTAATTGATTGAAATTGGATGTGAGTATTTGCCATTTATCTTGAAACTCAATTTTCAACGGATCATCCCATCCCATTTGTTTCTGCCAGCACTCCTGCATGAGGAGTTTGCCCCTTATTAATATAGGACTAAGTAAGCCCAAAGGGTCAAATGGTTGACTGACATACGAGAGTAATTTTCTCATGGAAAGGGTTGAATTATTGGTTTGTACTGACTTGACATTCATCTCGTCAGTAACTGTGTTCCATTCCACGCCCAGAACTAGTAATTGATTAGGCACCTGATAACCCGGAAATTCTTTCTCGATTATCTGGTTTAATGATTTATTGTTTGAGGCCCATGATTGTAGTGGCATATTGGCTCCTAACAACTCACGGTTAGCCTCATGGTAGATTTCTACCAATTTGGATTTGTCATTAGTAGTTCCCTGGAAATTATCGACATACAAGTTGTCACTGATCTCCGTTTTATAAGGGCTATTTGACTTTTTCAAATGTGTATCTAATGTGGCTTGAAGTAGAAACGGTGAAGTCGCACCGAATAGCACAGAGGCAAACCGGTAGGTTATGACATCACTGTCAGGATCTAGTGGGTCCTTAATCCAGAGAAATTTGGTGTAATTACGATCTTCCTCTTGTAAGCCTACTCTAAGGAAAGTCTTACTGATATCAGCAGTATATGCGAAAATACCAGTGCGGAATCGTAACAATACTTCATGTAGCCTTTGTGTCAGGCTTGGTCCCGTTTGGAGACATTCATTCAAGGACACGCTGTTTGCCTTCACTTTGGCACTACAGTTGAAGACGATACGTATTGGCGTTGTCAATGAATCTTTCACCACAGCGTGATGGGGTAAATAGTGACCTGTTTTTCGGTCATCATTATCAACAACTTCGATAAATTTACTGTTAAGCTGTTGTTGAATTAATTGATGATACATGTTTAATCTATCTGGCTGTTTCTTCAGCCATAGTAATTGAGACTGTAATTGAGAGGCTGCCATGAAATAATTAACCCGAAGTTGTGGATGATTCAACTTCCATGGCAGTCTCACCCAGTATTGTTTGTCTTTATAGACAACTGTGTCCAGATATTGCTGGTAAGTCCACGTATCATCAGGGTTTGGTTTATCAGGGACAATACCTAAAGTGTCTAAATCCCACAGACGATGTACAGGTGGATCAGACTCATTATCTTCAGATATTTCTCTGAAATGTAGGGGTGACTGTTCCAAGCCTAGTCACGCCACTATTGAATTGCTAGTTTGTTTGTTGGTTGACGCTGTTTTTTGCTGGAAAAGCATCGGTCCAGTGAGCAATTTGCCTCCAGTAGATGACATCAAATTCATTCCGTGTTGTCTGGTGCATCTTGTTATAAATTTATAATAATAGTCAGCGCCTATTAGGATACCAACATCTGTGAGGCAGTCAGAATTTATTTTGTGATCTGCTAGCCTCATGCGGTTATGTTTGAGATATCTCGCAGTGCGAGCTAGTCCTCTGACTTGCAGGTCTGAAGGAAGTTTATCTACTACTACTACTTGTATTGTACTAGTGGAAGATCCAAGTCTCACTAACACCTTGGCTACTTGGTATTCACGAGTTCCACTATTAGTCGGGAATCCAGAGATATTCAGTCTCACACTTAAGGCAGGTTTTAATTTCAACTGCTCGACTAATTGTTGTGTGATGAAGGTTTTCTGTGATACTTGATCAAAGAGCCCTCTAGTGTTAATTCTAGACTTCCTATCAATTAGTTTGAGTTGAGCTGTAGGCAGAGTAGTATTATTGCCTGACTCAGTAGCAAGTACATTTATTTCTTGGTGTACCTTGCAATATTGTACTGTGGTAGAATTCATAGAATCCTCCCTAGGTGTCACAGATTGTGAAGAAGTTTTTCTACATTAGGCATAATGATGCACACCTTTGTTGCATCTACTGCACAACCGTAGATGTACCACACATATACTGGGATCATGAGAACCCATGCACTTGGTGCATCTGTGTAATTCTTGTAGCCGTTTAATCCAGGTATTAAAGTTAGGATAAACATTGCATTTGTAGGTGACATGTTCTTGATCACAGAACAAACACTTTCTCTCTCTGGCTGAGTTTGTCCTTTTAGTAGACACATCAGTTGCAGCGTCAGAGGGAGATACAGAATAAATAATTACACTACCACTCCTTTTCCCAGTGGATGGAGCAGTCTTAGGTTTGAATTTATTGGACTGATTCAAATTCGATTTGGGTTTGACTGAGTGGTCAGGGTTAGGTTGTTTAGATTCAGGTTTAATCTTATCATGAGTTTTCAACCTGTTAACTGTTATTCTCAGTCCCTCGAATATTTGCTCGAGAGTGAGAAACTCGGTTTTATAGTGTGAGCAGATTTCTGCTAAAATATTGCGAGGTAATTTCCTCTGTAAAAGTAACTTAATTGACCATTCTGAGGCTGGTACATCAACTTTAGTACCTAAGGCCTTCACTAGAGACTACTTCTAGCCTGAAGCTTTGAAGTGAGTCTGGTCGATTACTTGGTGCATTCAGATCCAGTAACTGGTAATACAGGTTAGCTATACTCAACTCCTTGTTGCAATAGTTCAACTTTCGTAGTTTTGTAGCTTCCTCATAATTACTCTCAGTGAGAGCTAGGTTATTTATGACCTTTTTAGCCTCCCCTTTAAGAAGACTAATTAGGTAAGAGAATTTAGAAACTCAGTCAGGAGAAGATTTTTTATGTATATGAACTTCAAATGAAGTCCAAAATGTGTCCCAATTTTCTTCATCCAGCCCTGCAAATGTAGGTAAGTCTAAAGTAGGTAGACGAACCTCAGGTAATTGATTACTGGATTGAGACATAGTATTATTTACATTGGATTTATGTTGATTTACTATATTGGATAGTACATCAAGTTTATCTTGAGTCTCATCTTCATACTGAGAAATATCTATTAGAATTTGATCTATTTCATCAGGATCAGTTGCAGTTGCATTCAGTAAGTCGAGATAAGACTGGATTGTAGATCTGACTTGATCAAATTTGAAATCAGCTACTCTCAATGATGTTCCTAGTAGATAGTAATCAATGGGAGTTGCTTTAGACAAAGTGTCAGACTTATTACTCAGTCTGGTTAATTGACCTTTAAGGCCAATATAAGTTCTCCTTAAATGTTCAGGAGTAGCCATGGTGGCTTTAAGTCCAAGTTTCATAGGACTTGAATAAGTATTACTAATGAAGCTTGGGTACTTGCTCATTAGTTGACAAGTAAATAGAATATAGCCTAAATTAATCTGGATAAATTACACTCTGCCTCACTCGAGGTTAAATGTACCTACCTAACAATAAGTAGCTAAGGATTTTGCGCAGTGCTTGAATGTCACCATTAACTTTCTTCCGGCTAGCTCTTCTTTATCACCATTAGATGTAATAGTGATCATTCAGCAGCACTCAAAATTCATACACACAAATAATTGATACACAAAATAATTAATGTGTATATACTCTAATCAGAATTACTATAATGTTTGAATCCCACTCTTGATAGCATCAGCACAAGAAAGAATAATGTATGCACTACTGACTAGTCCAGGACTAGTTGTAAGAATTTCTACCTAAGAAACTACTAAATTATTTAGTCTGTATTTGTGCAAAACTCAGCACAATCACAGCTTAAATTCCTATCTAATAAAGGTTGGCATAAATTAATTTATGGTACAATAATGTGAATATATAGTTGTGCTGTGTTTTTGTTTTTTTTTAGAATTTATAGTTTATATAAATGTGCACTTGCACACACAGGTGAAAATACAAATATATACAATTAATTTTGGCTTGCTAGCCACAGCCTTTTATGGTGGTTGATTGTGTTGACCAACTTGTCAACTACATGTGACCTACACTCACCTGACAGGTGTCCACCATCTCTTGCCAGGTTTTGCCTGTATGGTCTGGCTGTAAATTGAATGTAAGTCATGTCACCAGGAGCTGTTGCTCCTGGTGACCTGAAGTTTCTTACCTCAGTTTGAGGTATAGGTCTGAGTGTTGTGGGTAATTGACTGTGTCCCACTAGTGCTACTTTATTCATGAGGTATAAGCAGCAAATAAATTGGTGTGTATTAGGCTGACCTATGGGGTGCACTGCCGGTAGCCACAATTAATAAAATGTGGTTAGCCTAGATTACTACACACAGTAATTAGTTATGATTATGGTATTAATTGTAATACATCCGGTTCGATAAGGACCATATTTTTGTGTTGGGAAGAAAGCTTACTCTCTATTAATTGATTGATATTTAATTAATAGATTAATTTAAATTAATCAAAGGACCACCCTATTTTTACTGAAAAGGGAAACAGATAAAGTTGAATGATAAGGACTGAAATATCAGTGCCTATGGATAAGGAAATTATTAAAGATTATTCTTTAAACTTCAATGGACTGTATAATATTAACCTTCGAGAATAAACTTTCCGTCCTTCACAAAATGGGGGATTAATACCAGAAGTAATCTACTCCCAGTACGCTTCATCGAGGCTGGTTCTTCGTCGAATAAAATTAGTAATTTCTACTAAATAATATATTAATAAACATTAGATAAATTGATTAATGGTAAGAAGATTATATGTTGATTAAACAAGAAATTATTCTCATTTGACTTCTATGACGCTATCAAATTACGTTAGATATCTCAAATCAAATAAACTAAATATTCTTGACTGATAATCGATTCTAGATTTCACTCAATCAAAGAAAATAATTGAAAAGGATTCAGCTGCTTAGCTGTAATAGTGAACGGAGAGGTAGAGGTGCAATGGCGTCGTCTGCTACTTGCTGCAACACGGGAGCTCGAGCATGGCGTGGGAATGAGAAGACCACGATCGCTCTCAACATAAGCTGAAATTTCAACTAAATATACCAATTGTTTACACCTACTATCTAGTATCCTCACTATGCCATAGAAGGAATAAAATTAATTCCTTATGGACGTACTTATTGTTTGGGGAGGTCGCGTGACGTAACGATGGACAGTGCACAGTAAAAAGATATCTAGAGAGATCTCAAGATATTAATAATACTAGGGCACTTAACCTGCTGGTTGTCCACCGAAGCAATCCTTGATTGCTACTGGAGCAATTGCACGCTCCTAGGTCGATTAACTGCAAGGGCCTAACGTAGAATTGATGGAAATTCGACTCTCCCTGGACGCATGATGTGATTGTTGGCGTCGCAAGCTCATGTGCTGGAGCAGGAATGGCGTCTCTCTGCCCCCCTCCCTCAAGCCCGTCTCACGCATTCACAACAGAATTTAATAATCACGGATAATTCTTTTCCAGTGTAATCACTGATGTAATGCGTTAATGAGAACAGGGTTGCAATTATAGGGAATAAATAATATATTCTCGTTAAATGGTGTTAATCGAGAAATGGAGATAAATTTTATTTCTTCCATAGCATTCGTGTGTAACAGACATAACTGTTACTTGATGATAATCTCAGTTAATAACTCTCGGTTTTGGATTATTGGGAGTTATATTATCCGTAGTTAATTATTGCATGGAATACTGATAAATTTAGAGAACCACATTCAATTCTCTAACATATTGGTAATAAATATGTTTAGATGGACATTATCTGATGCAATCATGCCTCTCGATGTCGTGAGAATATTAGCAATATGCTCAGATTAAGAAATATTAATTTATGTTAGCACTACAGTTAGTAGAATTAATAATTACTGTACTTAGTATACAATAATGATGTATTATAATACAATGGTAGTGTGTCAGTGTTGGAAATTTCCAACAGTTCTACGGCAGTGTGCTCCGATGGTATTCATTATGAGATGCTTTGCCATCTCCCTCCGTGCATGTCTCAGTATTTACTGAGTCTGTGTAATCGGATCTGGGAGTCGTCGTCAGTCCCTGAAGACTGGCTCGATGCTGTTGTCCTCCCTGTTCGCAAACCAGGGTCTCTGGGAACATCCCCTAAGGACTTCAGTCCTATTACCCTCACAACTTCTGTCTGCAAACTCTTTGAACGTATGGTTAACGTTCGTCTGATGTGGTTCCTGGAGCACCATCACCTCCTCTCCCCTTCTCAATTTGGTTTCCGCAAGTGCCGCAGCACGACAGATGTCCTGGTGAACTTGGAGGTCTATATTCGTACTGCTTTTGCTGCGAGGACCTCTGTTGTTGCCGTCCTATTCGACCTAGAAAAGGCTTGCGACACCCCTTGGCGTTTTCATATTCTATCCTACATTAATTTTTTTGGCCTTCGTGGTCATTTCCCTCTCTTTCTCCACTGCTTCCTCTCTCGTCGTTCCTTTCGGGTGCTGCTTGGTACCGCTCTCTCTGCCTCTTTTCAACAATACGAAGGTGTGCCCCCAGGGTAGTGTTCTGAGCACTACTCTTTTTCAGATTGCCCTCAATGGTCTTCTTTCCTCTCTTCCTTCAGGCGTCTTCTCCGCTCTCTATGTCGATGATCTTACCCTTTGCTGTCAGGGTGATGATTCGCCTCTCCTTCAACGCCGGCTTCAACTTGCGTTTGATGCCGTGTCGTCTTGAGCCACCGATTATGGCTTCAAGTTCTCTATTACTAAGACTTGTGCCATGACTTTTAGTCGGAAACGGGTTGTTCTTCGTCCCTCTTTGTCACTTTATGGTCATCCCCTTGAGTACAAAGATTCTGCGAAGCTTTTGGGGTTATTCCTTGACACTCGTTTGTCTTGGTCTCCCCATATCTCTTACTTCCATGTTGAGTGCTCTAAGGCCCTTACCCTCCTTCAGTATTGTCCCATACTTCTTGGGGAGCGGATAGGCGCACTCTCCTTGCTTTACATTCCTCTCTCATCCTGTCTAAGCTCCATTATGGTTGCCCTGCTTACTCGTCTGCTTCTCCTTCTACTCTTCGCCGTCTTGATGCTTTGCACCATACTGGGTTGCGCCTCAGTTCTGGTGCCTTTCGTTCGACTCCCGTCCTTAGCTTGTATGTTGACACTGGCTTCCTGTCTCTCCAGGACCGCCGTGATCGCTACTGTCTTCGCTATCTTGCGCGGTCCTTGCAACATCCTTCCTCTCGCCTCTGTTGTGCTATAACTTTTACCCCACCTGCAGTTCCTGTTCCTCTTTACCACCTCCCTCTTTCTGTCCGGTTATCTCCCTTACAGGATTCTCTTTCCGTTTGTATTTCTAATGTTTCTCCTAGTGTTGTTCCTTCTTTGCCCCCGTGGAGAGTCCCTTTTCCGCAGTTTTGTACTTCCTTGACCCGCATCACTAAAGCTTTTACCCCTCCTACGGTTCTAAAACGCCTTTTCCTTGAGCACTTTTCTTCTCACTCCCGCTCCGTTTCTGTCTTCACCGATTGGTCTAAGTCTGCGGAAGGTGTTGGCTACTCTGTTGTTTTTCCTGATCGCACTTGTATGTGTCGCTTACCTCCGGAGACTAGCATCTTCACAGCGAAGCTGTATGCTATTTTCTATGCTGTTCGTCTCCTGCTTTCTTGTTGTCAGTCTTCCTTTGTAGTTGTTGTTGACTCTCGTAGTGCCCTCATGGCTCTCGGGTCCTTTAATCCGGTTCATCCAGTAGTTGTCGAGATCCAGTATTGGCTGTTTCTTGTTCACAGTAAATTTAAGTCGGTTGAGTTTTGTTGGGTTCCCAGCCATATTGGTGTGTCTTTAAATGAGCGTGCGGATGCTGCCGCCCAGGAAGCTGTCCACTCTTGTCCCATCTCTTGTAAAGGTATTCCATATTCCGACTTTTACCCGGTTATCCATTCCTCCATCCTTTCCCATTGGCAGGCTTCTTGGTCGTCTGTTACTGGTAACAAACTGCGTACTCTAAAATGTTGTGTTTCCTCGTGGCTGTGCTCCTACCACCATAACCGGTGATGGGAAACGGCTCTGGCGAGGTTGCGTATTGGCCATACTAGCTTAACCCATGGTCACTTGATGGAGCGCCGCCCTACTCCTTATTTTCCTAATTGCATTGTCCCTCTTACAGTCATGCATGTCCTTCTTGAATGTCCTGACTTCCAGGATGAGCGTGTGTCTTGCTTTCCAACCGCCCCTCGCGGCCACCTGTCCCTCAATAGAATTCTTGGTGACTCGGATACTTTTGATATCGTTCGCCTTATTCGTTTTTGTTCTCTTATTGGCATCCTTGGTGATATTCAGCGCCCTCTGATTATTTCGCACATTTGATAGTGCTACATAGCCTTCCCGGTTTGGTGCCTTCTTTTGATAATTACTTACTTGTAGTGTACTGCTGAAAAGTAACAACATGGTGTAGTGTACTGCTGGGAAGTAGCAACATGTGTAGTGTACTGCTGGGAAGTAACAACCAGTGTAGTGTACTGCTAGGAAGTAGCATCATGTGTAATGTACTGCTGGGTAACTCGTTGAGTATACCGCTGGGAAATAGCAACATGTGTAGTTTACTGCTGGGAAGTAGCATCATGTGTTGTGTACTGCTGGGAAGTAGTAACAAGGTGAAGAACACAGCTATTAAGTAGCAACATGGTGTAGTACACCGCTGGGGAGTAAGCAACAAAGTGTAGTATACTGCAGGAAGTAACAACATGGCTTGGTATACTGCTGGAAAGTAATAACATTGTGAGTATATTGCTGGGAAGAAGCAACAAAGTGCAGTATACTGCTGGGAATTAGCAACTTGGCTTAGTATACTGATGGAAAGTAGCAACATGGTGTAGTACACCACTGGGAAGTAGCAACATGGTGAAGTAAACTGCTGGGAAGGAGCAACAAAGTGTAGTATACCACTGGGAAGTAGCAACTCGGCGTAGCATACCGCTGGGAAGTAGCACCACAGCGTAACATACTGCTGGAAAGTAGCAGTATGGTGTAGTATACTGCTGGGAAGTAGCAACATAGAGCAAAATTATGCTGGTAAGTAGAAACATGGTGTAGAATACCGCAGGGAAGTAGCAACATGATGTAGTGAACTGCTGAGAAGTAGCAACATGATGTAGTATACCGCTGGGAAATAGCAACATTGTGTATTATACTGATGGGAAGAAGCAACATGGTGTAGTATACAGCTGGGAAGTAGCAACATGATGTAGTATACTGCTGGGAAGTAGAAACATATGTAGTATAATGATGGGAAGTTGCAACATGTTTTAATATACTGATGGGAAGTAGCAACGTAGTGTAGTATACTGATGGGAAGTAGTAAACATGGTGTAGTATACTGCTGGAAAGTAGCAACATGGTGTAGTATACTGCTTGGAAGAAGCAACATGGTGTAGTATACCATTGGTAAGTAGCAACATGGTGTAGTATACTGCTAAGATGTACCAACATTGTGTAGTACACAGCTGGGAAATAGAAACATGATGTAGTAAACTGCGAGAAACTAGCAACATGGTGTATTGTACTACTGGGAAGTAGGAACGTGGTGTAGTGAACAGCTGGGAAGTAGCAACATAGTGTAGTGTAATGCTGGGAAATAAAAACATGTGTAGTGTACTTCAGGGAAGTAGCAATATGAGTAGTGTACTGCTGGGATGTAGCAACATGTGTAGTGAACTGCTTGGAAGTAGGAACTTGTGTAGTGTACTGGTGAAAGTAGCAACACGTGCAGTGTACTGGTGGGAAGTAGCAACATGTGTAGTGTACTGCTGGGAAATAACAACACGTGTAGTGTACTGCTGGGAAGTAGAAACACGTGTAGTGTACTGCTGCGAAGTAGTAACATGTGTAGTGTACTGCTGGGAAGTAGCGACATGGAGTAGTATACTGCTGGGAAGAAGTAACACGTGTAGTGTACTTCTGGGAAGTAGCAACATGTGAAATGTAATGCTGGGCAGTAGCAATACGTGTAGTGTACTGCTGGGAAGTAACAACATTGTGCATTGTACTGCTGGGAAGTAACAAAATGGTGTAGTGGACTGCTGGGAAGTAGCAACATTGTGCAGTGTACTGCTGGGGAGTAACAAAATGGTGTAGTGTACTGCTGGGAAATAACAACATGGTGTAGTGTACTGCTGGGAAGTAACAACATTTTGTAGTGTACTGCTAGAAATTAGCAACACTTGTAGTGTACTGCTTGGAAGTAACAACATGTGTAGTGTACTGCTGGGAAGTAGCAACATGTGTAGTATACTGGTGGGATGTAACAACCTGTATAGTGTACTGCTGGGAAGTAGTAACTCGTGTAGTATACCACTGAGAAGTAGCAACGTGTGTAGTTTACTGCTTGGAAGTAGCATCATGTGTTGTGTACTGCTGGGAAGTAGTAACACATGTTGTGTACTGCTGAGAAGTAGCAACATGAAGTAGTATACTGCTGGGAAATAGCAACATCATGTAGTATACCGCTGAGAAGTAGCAACTTGGTGTAGTATACCGCTGGCAAGTAGCAACATCATGTAGTATACCGCTGGCAAGTAGCAACATCATGTAGTATACCGCTGGGAAGTAGCAACTTGGTGTAGTATATTAATGAAAAGTAGCAACAGGGTGTACTATAACGCTGAGAAGTAGCAACAAAGTGTAGTATACCTCTGGAAAGTAGCATCATTGTGTACTATACTGATGGAAAGTAACAATATGGTGTAGTATTCTGCATGGAAGTAGCAATATGGAGCAGTATTCTGCCTTGAAGTAGCAACATAGTGTAGTATACTGATGGAAAGTAGCAACATGATGTACTGTACTGCTGGGAAGTAGCAACATAATGTAGGACACTGCAGGGAAGTAGCAACATTATGTAGTATTCTAATGGAAAGTAGCAACATGATGTAGTATACTAATGGGAAGTAACAACATGATGCAGTATACTGCTGGAAAGTATCAACATGGTGTAGTATATCACTGGGAAGTTATATACTACACCATGATGTTGGTGTAGTATAGTGATGGTGCATGTAAAACATCATGTAGTAACATGATGTTGATATTGTAACATGATATTGTGTATATTGATAGGAAGAAGCAACATAGTGTACTATACTGAGGGGAAGTAGCAACATCGTGTAGTATACTGATGGGAAGTAGCAACATGATGTAGTATAATGCTGGGAAGTAGCAACATATTTTAGTATACTGATGGGAAGTAGACACATAGTGTACTATACTGATGAGAAGTCGTAACATGGTGTAGTATACTGCTGGGAAGAAGCAATATGGTGTAGTATACCATTGGGAAGTAGTAACATGGTGTAGTATGCTGCTGGGAATTAGCAGCATGGTGTAGTATGGTGCTGGGAAATAGCATCATAGTGTAGTGTACTGCTGTGAAGTAACAACATAGTGTAGCATATTGTTGGGAAGTAGCAATATGGTGTAGTGTACTGATGGGAAGTAACAACATGTGTAGTGTACTGGTGGGAAGTAGCAACATCGTATAGGGAAATGCTGGGAAGAAGTAACATGGTGTAGTATACTGCTTGGAAATAGAAACACGTGTTGTGTACTGCTGGGAAGTAGCAACATGCGCAGTGTTCTGCTGGGATGTAGCAACATGGTGTAGTATACCGCTGTGAAGGAGTAACATGGTGTATTGAACTACTGGGAAGTAGCAACATGGTGTAGTGTACTGTAGGAAGTAGCCAACAAGGTGTAGTGTCCTGCTGGGAAGAAACCACAAGAGTAGTTTACTGCTGGGAAGTAGCAACATGTGTAGGTGTACTGATGGGAAGTAACAACATGGTATAGAGAACTGCTGGGAAGTAGCAACATGGTGCAGTATACTGGTGGGTAGTAATAACATGAGTAGTGTACTGTTGGGAAAAGCAACATGGTATAGTGAACTGCTGGGAAGTAGCATCAGAGCGTAGTATAATGCTGGGACGTAGGAACACATGTTCTGTCCTGCTGCGAAGTAGCAACTTGCGGAGTGTACTGCTGGGAAGTAGCAACATGGTGTAATGTACTACTGGCAAGTAGCAACATGGTGTAGTGTACTGCTGGGAAGTAGCAAAATGTTGTAGTAATCTTCTGGGAAGTAGCAACATAGTGTATTGAACTTTTGGGATGTAGCAACATGGTGTAGTATACTGCTGGGAAGTAGCAACTTGGTGTAATGTACTGCTGGAAAGTAGCAACATTGTGTAGCATACTGCTGGGAAGTAGTAACACGTGTTGTGTACTGCTGGGAAGTAGCAACATGTGTTGTGTACTACTGGGAAGTAGCAATACGTTTAGTGTACTGCTGGGAAGTAGCAACATTGTGTAGTGTTCTGCTGGGAAGTAGCAACATGTGTAATGTACTGCTGGAGAGTAGTAACACTTGTAGTATACAGCTGGGAAGTAGTAACACTTGTAGTATACAGCTGGGAAGTAGCAACATGTGTAGTGTACTACAGGAAAGTAGCAACATGTGTAGTGTGCTGCTGGGAAGTAACAACACGTGTAGTGTACTGCTGGGAAGCAGTAAAACGTGTAGTGTCCTGCTGGGAAGTAGGAACATGTGAAGTGTACTGCTGGGAAGTAGCAGCATGGTGTAGTATACTGCAAGGAGGTAGTAACACCTGTTGTCTGCTGCTGGGAAGAAACAACACTTGTATTGTACTGCTGGGAAGTAGCAACGTGTGTTGTGTACTACTGGGAAGTAGCAACATATGTAGCGTACTGCTGGGAGGTAGTAACATGGTGTAGTGTACTACTGGGAAGTAGCATCGTGGTGTAGTATAATGCTGAAAAGTAGGAACACATGTTGTGTACTGCTGGGAAGTAGCAACATGGTGTAATGTACTGTTGGAAAGTAGCAACATGGTGTAGTGTACTGCTGGGAAGTAGCAACATGTTGTAGTGTATTTCTGGGGAGTAGCAACATGGTGTATTGAACTTTTGGGAAGTAGCAACATGGTGTATTGTACTGCTGGGAAGTAGCAACTGTGTGTAATGTACTGCTGGGAAGTAGCAACATGGTGTAGTATACTGCTGGGAAATAGTAACACGTGTTGTGTACTGCTGGGAAGTAGCAACATGGGTAGTGTACAACTGGGAAGTAGCAATACGGGAAGTGATCTGGGAAGTCCCAACATGGGGTAGTGTACTGCTGGAAGGTAGCAACATGAGTAGTCTACTGCTGGGAAGTAGCAACATGTGTAATGTACTGCTAGGAAGTAGCAACATGTGTAGTGTACTGCTCGGAAGAATCAACCCATGTAGTGTACTGCTGGGAAGAAACAACATGGTGTAGTGTATTGTTGGGAAGTAATCAACATTATGTAGTGTAGTCCTGGGAAGTAGCAAATCTCGTAGTGTACTGCTGGGAAAGTAACAACATGGTGTAATGTTCTACTGGGAAATAGCAACATACGTAGTGTTCTGCTGGGAAGTAGCAACATGTGTAGTGTACTGCTGGGAAGTAGTAACACGTGTAGTATACCACTGGGAAGTAGCAACATGTGTAGTTTACTGCTGGGAAGTAGCTTCATTTTTTGTGTACTGCATGGAAGTGGTAATACATGTAGTGTACTGCTGGGAAGTAGCAACATGGTGTAGTGTACTGCTGGGAAGTAGCAACATGTGTAGTTTACTGCTGGGAAGTAGCAACATGTGTAGTTTACTGCTGGGAAGTAGCATAATGCGTAGTGTCCTGCTAGGAAGTAGTAACACTTGTAGTATATAGCTGGGAAGTAGTAACACTTTAAGTATACAGCTGGGAAGTAGCAACATGTGTTGTGTACCGCTGGGAACTAGCAACATGTACAGTGTACTGCAGGAAAGTAGAAACATGTGTAGTGTGCTGCTGGAAAGTAATAACATGTGTAGTGTTTGGTGGGAGGTAGTAACACGTTTAGTATACTACTGGGAAGAAGCAATATGTGTAGTTTACTGCTGGAAAGAAGCATCGTTTTTTGTGTTCTGTTGGGAAGTAGTAACACATGTAGTGTACTGCTGGGAAGTAGCAATATTGTGTAGTGTATTGCTGGGAAGTAGCATCATGTGTAGTGTACTGCTCGGAAGTAGCATCATGCGTAGTGTCCTGCTGAGAAGTAGTAACACATGTAGTATACAGTTGGGAAGTAGTAACACTTGTAGTATACAGCTGCGAAAAAGCAACATGTGTAGTGTACCGCTGGGAAGTAGCAACATGTGTAGTGTACCGCTGGGAGGTAGTAACACGTGTAGTGTACTGCTTGGAAGTAGCATCATGTGTTGTGTACTGCTGGGAAGTAACAACATGTGTAGTGTACTGCTGGGAAGTAACAACATTTTGTAGTATATTGCTAGAAAGTAGTAACACGTGTAGTGTACTGCTGGGAAGTAGCAACATACGTAATGTACTGCTGGGAAGTAGTAACACGTGTATTATACAACTGGGAAGTAGCAACATATGTACAGTACCGCTGGAAAGTAGTAACGCGTGTAATGTACCCCTTGGAAATAGCATCATGTGTAGTGTACAGCTAGGAAGTAAAAATATTGTGTAGTGTACTGCTGGGAAGTAGTAACAAGGAGTAGTGTACTGCTGGAAAGTAGGAACATGGTTTAGTGTGCATCTGGGAAGTAGCAACTTGTGTAGTGTGCTCCTGGGAAGTAGCAACATGTTTAATGTACTTCTGGGAAGTAGTAACACGTGTAGTGGACTGCCTGGAAGTAGCAACACGTGTAGTGTGCTGCAGGGAAATACCATCATGTGCATTGTACTGCTAAGAAGTAGCAACATGTGTAGTGCGCTGCTGAAAGTAGCAAAATGGTGTTGTGTCTTGCTGGGAAGTAGCAACATGGTGAAGAATACTCTTCGAAGTAACAACATAGTGTAATTAACTGCTGGGAACTAGCAACATGGTGTAGTGTAATGCTGGGAAGTAGCATTTTGATGTTGTATACTAATGGAAGTAACAAAATGGTGTAATATATTGCGGAAAAGTAGCAACATAGTGTAATCTTCCACTGGAATGTAGCAACATGATGTAGTATACTGATAGGAAGTAGCATCATAGTGTACTATCCTAAGGGGAAGTTGCAACATGTTGTGGTATTCTGATGGGAAGTAGCAACATAATGTATTATACTGGTGGGAAGTAGCAACATGGTGATGTATACCACTAAGAAGTAACAACACGGTGTATTATACTGCTGGGATGTAGCAACATGGTGTGGTATACTGCTGGGAAGTAGCAACATGGTGTAGTATAAAACTGGGAAGTAGCAACATGGTATATTATGCTGCTGTAAAGTAGCAGCATGGATGTATTATACAGCTTGGAATTAGCAATATGGTGTAGTATTCTGCTGGGAAGTTGCAAAATTGTGTAGTAAACTGCTGGGAAGTAGCAACAAAGTGTAGTAAACTGCTGGGAAGTAGCAACAAAGTGTAGTAAACTGCTGGGAAGTAGCAACATAGTGTAGTATACCACTCGGAAGTAGCAACATGGTGTAGTATACTGATGGGAATTAGCAACGTAGTGTAGTATGGGAAGTAGTAACTGCTGGGAAGTAGTAACACGTGTAGTGTACTGCTGGGAAGATGCGACATGTGTAGTGTACTACTGGGAAGTAACAATACGTGCAGTGTACTGCTGGGAAGTAACAACATGGTGTAGTGTACTGCTGGGAAGTAACAACATGATGTAGTATACTGCTGGGAAGTAACAATATGGTGTAATATACTGCTGGGAAGTAGCATCATTTGTAGTGTACTGCTGGGAAGTAGCAACGTGTGTAGTGTACTACTGGGAGGTAGCAGCATGTGTAGTGTACTGCTGGGAAGTAGCAACACGTTTAGTGTACTGCTGGCAAGTAACAACATGGTGTAGTGTACTGATGGGAAGTAACAACTTGGTGTAGTGTGCTGCTGGAAAGTAACAACTTGGTGTAGTGTACTGCTGGGAAGTAGCAACATGTGTATTGTACTGCTGGGAAGTAGCAACACGTGTAGTGTACTGCTGGGAAATAGCAACACGTGTAGTGTACTGCTGGGAAGTACTTTCATGTGTAGTGTACTGCTGGGAAGTAGTAACACGTGTAGTATACCACTTGGAAGTAGCAACATGTGTAGTTTACTGCTGGGACGTAGCATCATGTGTTGTGTACTGCTCTGAAGCAGTAACATATGTAGTGTACTGCTGGGAACTAGCAATAAGGTGTAGTGTACTGCTGGAAAGTAGCAACATGTGTAGTGTACTGCTGGGAAGCAGTAAAACGTGTAGTGTCCTGCTGGGAAGTAGGAACATGTGTAGTGTACTGCTGGGAAGTAGCAGCATGGTGTAGTATACTCCAAAGAAGTAGCAACACGTATAGTGTGCTGCTGGGGAGTAGCAAACCTTGTATTGTCCTGCTGGGAAGTAACAACATGGTGTAGTGAACAGCTGGGAAGTCGCAACATGTGTAGTGTACTGCAGGGAAGTAGCAACACGTGTAGTGTACTGCTGGGAGTCAGTAAAACGTGTAGTGTCCTGCTGGGAAGTAGGAACATGTGTAGTGTACTGCTGGGAAGTAGCAGCATGGTGTAGTATACTGCAAGGAAGTAGTAACACCTGTTGTGTGCTGCTGGGAAGTAACAACACTTGTATTGTACTGCTGGGAAGTAACAACACGTGTAGTGTACTGCTGGGAGTCAGTAAAACGTGTAGTGTCCTGCTGGGAAGTAGGAACATGTGTAGTGTACTGCTGGGAAGTAGCAGCATGGTGTAGTATACTGCAAGGAAGTAGTAACACCTGTTGTGTGCTGCTGGGAAGTAACAACACTTGTATTGTGCTGCTGGGAAGTAACAACACTTGTATTGTACTGCTGGGAAGTAGCAACGTGTGTTGTGTATTGCTGGGAAGTAGCAACATATGTAGTGTACTGCTGGGAAGTAGTGACATGGTGTAGTGTACTACTGGGAAGTAGCATCATGGTGTAGTATAATGCTGAAATGTAGAAACACATGTTGTGTACTGCTGGGAAGTAGCAACATGGTGTAATGTACTGTTGGAAAGTAGCAACATGGTGTAGTGTTCTGATGGGAAGTAGCAACATGTTGTAGTGTATTTCTGGGGAGTAGCAACATGGTGTATTAAACTTCTGGGAAGTAGCAACATGGTGTAGTATACTGCTCGGAAATAGTAACACGTGTTGTGTACTGCTGGGAAATAGCAACATGGGTAGTGTACTACTGGGAAGTAGCAATACGGGAAGTAATCTGGGAAGTAACAACATGGGGTAGTGTACTGCTGGAAGGTAGCAACATGTGTAGTCTACTGCTGGGAAGTAGCAACATGCGTTATGTACTGCTGGGAAGTAGCAACATGTGTAATGTACTGCTCGGAAGAATCAACCCATGTAGTGTACTGCTGGGAAGAAACAACATGGTGTAGTGTATTGTTGGGAAGTAACAACATTATGTAGTGTAATCCTGGGAAGTAGCAAATCTTGTAGTGTACTGCTGGGAAGTAACAACATGATGTACTGTTCTGCTGGGAAATAGCATCATACGTAGTGTTCTGCTGGGAAGTAGCAACATGTGTAGTGTACTGATGCGGAGTAGCATCATGTGTAGTGCACTGCTGGGAAATAGTAACACGTGTAGTGTACCACTGGGAAGTAGCAACATGTGTAGTTTACTGCTGGGAAGTAGCTTCATTTTTTGTGTACTGCATGGAAGTGGTAATACATGTAGTGTACTGCTGGGAAGTAGCAACATGGTGTAGTGTACTGCTGGGAAGTAGCAACATGTGTAGTTTACTGCTGGGAAGTAGCATAATGCGTAGTGTCCTGCTGGGAAGTAGTAACACTTGTAGTATATTGCTGGGAAGTAACACTTTAAGTATACAGCTGGGAAGTAGCAACATGTGTTGTGTACCGCTGGGAACTAGCAACATGTACAGTGTACTGCAGGAAAGTAGAAACATGTGTAGTGTGCTGCTGGAAAGTAATAACATGTGTAGTGTTTGGTGGGAGGTAGTAACACGTTTAGTATACCACTGGGAAGAAGCAATATGTGTAGTTTACTGCTGGAAAGAAGCTTCGTTTTTTGTGTTCTGTTGGGAAGTAGTAACACATGTAGTGTATTGCTGGGAAGTAGCAATATTGTGTAGTGTACTGCTGGGAAGTAGCATCATATGTAGTGTACTGCTCGAAAGCAGCATCATGCGTAGTGTCCTGCTGGGAAGTAGTAACACATGTAGTATACAGTTGGGAAGTAGTAACACTTGTAGTATACAGCTGCGAAAAAGCAACATGTGTCGTGTACCGCTGGGAAGTAGCAACATGTGTAGTGTACCGCTGGGAGGTAGTAACACGTGTAGTGTACTGCTTGGAAGTAGCATCATGTGTTGTGTACTGCTGGGAAGTAACATCATGTGTAGTGTACTGCTGGGAAGTAACAACATTTTGTAGTATATTGCTGGAAAGTAGTAACACGTGTAGTGTACTGCTGGGAAGTAGCAACATATGCAGTTTACTACTGGGAAGTAGCAGCATGGTGTAGTATACTCCAAAGAAGTAGCAACACGTATAGTGTGCTGCTGGGGAGTAGCAAACCTTGCATTGTCCTGCTGGGAAGTAACAACATGGTGTAGTGAACAGCTGGGAAGTCGCAACATGTGTAGTGTACTGCAGGGAAGTAGCAACATATGTAATGTACTGCTGGGAAGTAGTAACACGTGTATTATACAACTGGGAAGTAGCAACATGTGTACTGTACCGCTGGGAAGTAGTAACGCGTGTAATGTACCCCTTGGGAATAGCATCATGTGTAGTGTACTGCTGGGAAGTAGAAATATTGTGTAGTGTACTGCTGGGAAGTAGTAACAAGGAGTAGTGTACTGCTGGAAAGTTGGAACATGGTTTTGTGTGCATCTGGGAAGTAGCAACTTGTGTAGTGTGCTCCTGGGAAGTAGGAACTTGTGTAGCGTGCTCCTGGGAAGTAGCAACATGTGTAATGTACTTCTGAGAAGTAGTAACACGTGTAGTGGACTGCCTGGAAGTAGCAACACGTGTAGTGTGCTGCAGGGAAATATCATCATGTGCATTGTACTGCTAAGAAGTAGCAACATGTGTAGTGCGCTGCTGGAAGTAGCAAAATGGTGATGTGTCTTGCTGGGAAGTAGCAACATGGTGAAGAATACTGCTTCGAAGTAACAACATAGTGTAATTAACTGCTGGGAACTAGCAACATGGTGTGATGTAATGCTGGGAAGTAGCATCTTGATGTTGTATACTAATGGAAGTAACAACATGGTGTAATATACTGCGGAAAAGTAGCAACATAGTGTAATCTTCCACTGGAATGTAGCAACATGATGTAGTATACTGATAGGAAGTAGCACCATAGTGTACTATCCCAAGGGGAAGGTGCAACATGTTGTGGTATTCTGATGGGAAGTAGCAACATGATGTATTATACTGGTGGGAAGTAACAACATGGTGTAGTATAAAACTAGGAAGTAGCAACATGGTGTATTATGCTGCTGTAAAGTAGCAGCATGGTGTATTATACAGCTTGGAATTAGCAATATGGTGTAGTATACTGCTGGGAAGTTGCAAAATTGTGTAGTAAACTGCTGGGAAGTAGCAACAAAGTGTAGTAAACTGCTGGGAAGTAGCAACAAAGTGTAGTAAACTGCTGGGAAGTATCAACATAGTGTAGTATACCACTCGGAAGTAGCAACATGGTGTAGTATACTGATGGGAATTAGCAACATAGTGTAGTATGGGAAGTAGTAACTGCTGGCAAGTAATAACACGTGTAGTGTTTTTCTGGGAAGATGCGACATGTGTAGTGTACTGCTGGGAAGTAACAATACGTGCAGTGTACTGCTGGGAAGTAACAACATGGTGTAGTGTACTGCTGGAAAGTAACAATATGATGTAGTATACTGCTGGGAAGTAACAATATGGTGTAATATACTGCTGGGTAGTAGCAACATGTGTAGTGTACTACTGGGAGGTAGCAGCATGTGTTGTGTACTGCTGGGAAGTAGCAACACGTTTAGTGTACTGCTGGGAAGTAACAACATGGTGTAGTGTACTGATGGGAAGTAACAACTTGGTGTAGTGTGCTGCTGTGAAGTAACAACTTGGTGTAGTGTACTGCTGGGAAGTAGCAACACGTGTAGTGTACTGCTGGGAAGTACTTTAATGTGTAGTGTACTGCTGGGAAGTAGTAACACGTGTAGTATACCACTTGGAAGTAGCAACATGTGTAGTTTACTGCTGGGACGTAGCATCATGTGTTGTGTACTGCTCTGAAGCAGTAACATATGTAGTGTACTGCTGGGAACTAGCAACATGGTGTAGTGTACTGCTGGAAAGTAGCAACATGTGTAGTGAACTGCTGGTAAGTAGCATCGTGCATAGTGCACTGCTCGGAAGTAGCATCATGCATAGTGTACTGCTGGGAAGTAGTATCACGTTTAGAATACAGCTGGGAAGTAGCAACATGAGTAGTGTACTGCTGGGAAGTAGCAACATGTGAAGTGTACTGCAGGGAGGCATCAACACGTGTTGTGTACTGCTGGGAAGAAACAACATGGTGTAGTGTACTGCTGGGAAGTAGCATCATGTGTTATGTACTGCTGGGAAGTAGTAACACATATAGTGTACTGCTGAGAAAAAGCAATACGTGTAGTGTACTGCTGGGAAGTAACATGATGTAGTGTACTGCTGGGAAGCAACAATATGGTATAGTATACTACTTGGAAGTAGCAATATATGTAGTGAACTGCTGGGAAGTAGTGTCATGTGTTATGTACTGCTGGTAAGTAGTAACACATGTTGTGTACTGCTGGGAAGTAGCAACATGGTGTAGTGTACTTTTGGGAAGTAGCATCATGTATAGTAAACTGCTGGGAAGTAGCATCATGCGTTGTGTACTGCTGGGAAATTGTTACACTTGTAGTATACAGCAGGGAAATAGCAACATGTGTAGTGTACAGCTGAGAAGTAGCAACATGTGTAGCGAACTGCTGGAATGTAGCAACATGTGTAGTGTGCTGCTTGGAAGTAGCAACAAGTAGCAACATGACGGGAAATGGGAACGAACCCATTATTTGTATTAGTGCAGGGGGTAATGATGTTGGACGAGTTAGAAGTGAGTAACTGATAAAGAAAATTAGCAAAGCAATAGAATTAGTTAGGAGCAAGGGAGGAATCCCGATCATATGTGGCATTCTTCCAAGAAAGAGCGTTGGGAATGAATGGTTGTCGAGGGCACTTGGTGTCAGTTGCCGGCTGGAAAGGTATTGCAAATCAAATGCAATATCTTTCATAGACAACTGGGAGCACTTCCATGGAAGAAATGAAATGTATGCTCGTGATGGGGTGCATCTATCGAGGGCTGGGGTTGTTGCTGTTGCGAACTCGTTGGAACCAGTGGTTAGAGGCATTTGTTTGGATATAAACTGTTAGTAGATAGTGGTATGGGAATTGATAGGGAGGAAGGAGGTAATAAAAGTATGTGTTTGTTGGAGAAACAAATTGGCAAAATGATCAGGGAAAAAGAAGGACCTGAAAATAACAATCACTTAGGGTATATTACACTAACAGTAGAAGTCTAAGAAACAAAATAAACGAGTTAAATGCTCTTGTTTGTACAGAAAAAAAATTGATATTATTGCACTTACCGAAACGTGGATGAATGTTGAAAATAGAGAGCTATTAGCTGAATATCAAATAAATGAATTTAAACTATTTCATACAGATAGATATATTAAACGAGGAGGGGGAGTAGCCATATATGTTAGGGACAATTTGAAATGTAGTCTTAAAGAGGGAATCAAAACTGAGCCACACACAGAAACTATTTGGATAGAATTAATCGAAAAAGCAAATAATATTATAATAGTAGTTATATATAGGCCACCAAATTTAGACAGAATGGAAGCAAAGCATCTATGGGATGAAATATCTAGAGCATCTAGATCTAACAGTATTTATGTCATGGATGACTTTAATTTTAGTGTAATAAACTGGGTGAAAAAAACAGGGAATAATGAAGCAGAAGATTTTCTAGAATTAATTGACGATTGCTTTTTTACGCAACATATTAAGGAACCAACGCGGGGAAATAATATTTTAGATTTAGTGTTAACTAGCAGGGAAACACAAATTAAGGACATAGAAATAGGGAGTGAGCTGGGGAACAGTGATCATAAAGTAATCAGATTTAGCATAGAATGGAATAGATCTGTAGGAGAAAATTCTGCTAGAATGCCTTATTTTCGAAAAGCTGATTTCAACAGCCAAAGATTTTTTTGGGGTCAAATAGACTGGAATATCTTGGGGATGGGGTGTGGGCTAGACGTGAACCCAGCGACAGATGACGGAAAAGGGGATTTCGATGTGGATTCAAAATATAACATATTTAAAAATATTCTAAGCAAAGCCCAGGAACGTAGTATACCATGTAAATTGAATAGATCGAATACTAATGAACCAAATTGGATAACAAAGGATCTGAAGAACTTTATAGGTAAAAAGAGAGCGTGATACAAAAGGATTAAGAATGGGGAAGTTAGTTGAAAACAGGAGTTCGTACAACTGGTTAGAAATGTTAAAAAAAAGATAAGGAAAGCAAAACGAAACTATGAAGTTCGCATAGCAGGGCAAGAGAAGACAAACCCTAAAGGGTTTTTTCAATTATATCGAACTGAGACTAGGGAAAGGATAGGTCCATTAAAAACTGAGACAGGTCAAATAACGGATAATGACGAGGAGAAGAGTAGTATTTTTAATAAATATTTTATATCTGTATTTACTAAAGAGGAACTTAACAATATGCCTTCAGCCGAACAAATATATGTGGGTGGGGACGAGGACAGGTTGACTAGTTTAGCAGTTACCAGGAAGGATGTAATTAAACAAATAGTAAAACTAAAACCAAACAAATCCCCAGGGCCGGATGAAGTGTTTGCCAGGGTGCTTAAAGAATGCAAAGAGGAGCTTTGCGAGCCACTGTCTACCATATTTAATAAATCAATAGAGTCAGGCAGAGTGCCAGAGTCATGTAGGTAGCTAATGTGGTACCAATTTTTAAGAAAGGATATAGCTCACTTGCGTCAAACTATCGGCCAATTAGCCTAACGTCATTTGTGGGAAAGTTACTAGAATCGATAATTGCAAATACAATTCGTCTGCATCTTGAAAAACATAAATTAAAAAATCAGTCGCAACATGGTTTTACAAATGGCCGTTCATGTTTAACAAATTTGCTATCTTTTTATTCCAGCATATTTGAGGCAGTTGATAGTGGTAAGGATTGTGATGTTGTGTACCTTGACTTTAGCAAAGCTTTTGATACAGTGCCACATGAAAGACTGATTAAAAAAATAGAGGCTCATGGTATTGGTGGTGCTATATTAAGTTGGATTAGGGCATGGCTATTCCAAAGGAAACTGTGAGTTGGTATAAATGGGGTTAAGTCAGAGTGGGATAATGTTGTTAGTGGAGTGCCTCAAGGCTCTGTCCTGGCTCCTCTGTTGTTTATAATATATATAAATGATTTAGATTCAGGTTTGAGTAGCAACATCTGCAAATTTGCAGATGATACAAAAATCGGTAGGGAAATTAACACGGAAGAAGACTCACTATCACTTCAAGTTGATCTAAATAGGGTTTTGAAATGGTCAAAAGATTGGCAGATGCAGTTTAATGTTGATAAATGTAAAGTTCTGAGGCTATGTAATGATGATAGAGTTACAAGATACGAGCTGGATGGTGTTGAGATTGCGAAGTTGGATTGCGAAAGGGATCTGGGAGTTATGATTAGTAAGAATTTAAAACAAAAGGATCAAAGCGTGAATGTTCATAATAAGGCAAATAGGACACTGGGATTTATTAATCGAAGCGTTAGTAACAAGACACCTGGTGTGGTATTCAGCTATATCTTGCTCTGGTTAGGCCCCATTTAGATTATGCAGTTCAGTTGTGGTCGCCGTACTATAGAATGGATATAAACTCCCTTGAACGTGTCCACCGTAGGATGACTAAGTTAATTCCCCAAATTAAAAATCTTTCATATGAAGAAAGATTAACAAAGCTTAAACTGCATTCACTGGAAAGGCAAAGAGTTAGTGGTGACGTGATAGAGGTTTACAAGTGGATGAATGAACACAACAAAGGGAATATTAACAGGGTATTAGAAGCATCAACACAAGACGGAACATGAAACAATGGGTATAAATTGGATAAATTTAGATTTAGGTAAGACTTGGGTAAATACTGGTTCGGTAACAGGGTTGTTGATTTGTGGAACCAATTACCGCGTAACGTGGTGGAGGTGGGGTCCCTCGATTGTTTCAAGCGTGGGTTGGACATGTATATGAGTGGGATTTGGTGGTTATAAATAGGAGCTGCCTCGTATGGGGCAATAGGCTTTCTGCAGTTACATTTGTTCTTATGTGTAGTGTACTGCTAGGAGGAAGTAACACGGGTAGTGTACTTTTGGGAAGTAGCAACATGTGTAGTGTACAGCTGGGAAGTAACATCATTTTGTAGTATACTACTGGGAAGTAGCAATACGTTAGTTTTCTGCTGGGAAGTAGCAATATGAGTAGTGTAATGCTGGGAAGTAGCAACATGGTGTAGTATACTGCTAGAAAGTACTAACATGTGTAGTGTACTGCTGGGAAATAACAATACGTGTAGTATACTGCTGGGAAGTAACAACATGGTGTAGTGTACTGCTGAGAAGTAACAACATGGTGTAGTGTGCTGCTGGGAAGTAACAACATTGTTTGGTGTACAGCTTGGAAGTAGCAACACTTATAGTATACTGCTTGGAAGTAGCAAAATGTGTAATGTACTGCAGGGAAGTGGCAACATGTGTAGTGTACTGCTGGGAATTGCAACATGTGTAGTGTACTGTTCGAAAGTAGCAACACGTGCAGTGTGCTGCTGGGAAGTAACAACATAGTGCAGTGTACTGCTGGGAAATAACAACATGGTGTAGTATACTGCTGGGAAGTAGCAACACGTGTAGTGTAAGTGTTGGGAAGCAACAACATGGTGTTGTGTTCTGCTGGGAAGTTGCAACATGTGTAGTGTATTGCTGGGAAGTAGCAACGTGTGTAGTGTACTGCTGGGAAATAGCAACATGGTGTTGTATACCGCTGAGAATTAGCAACATGATGTAGTGTAGTGATTAGCATACAGATGGAAGTAGCAACATGGTGTAGTATATCGCTGAGAAGTAGCAACATGGTGTAGTATACAGATAAGAAGTATCAACATAATGTAGTATACCGCTGGCAAGTAGCAACATCGTGTAGTGTGCAGTAGGGAAGTAGCAACATGGTGTAGAACCGAAGGGAAGTAGCAACATCGTGTAGTGTACAGCAGGTAAATTGCAACATTGTGTTACCGCTGGGACGTAGGAACATGGTGTAGTTTACTGCTGGGAATTAAAAACATGGTGTAGTATACTTCTGGGAAGTAGCAATATGGTGTAGTGAACTGCTGAGAAGTAACAACATGTGTAGTGTTCTGCTGAGAAGTAGCAACATGTGGTACTGAACTGCTGGAAAGAAGCAACATGGTGTAGTATAAATGTGGAAAGTAGAAAATGGTTTAGTGAACTGCTGGGAAGAAGCATTATTCTTTAGTGCACTGCTGGGAAGTAGCAACATGGTGCAATGTACTACTGGGAAGTAGCAACGAGGTGTAGTGTACTGTTACGAAGTAATAACACGTGTAGTGTAATCCTAGGAAGTAGCATCATGGTGTAGTGTACTGATGGGAAGTAGCAACATAAGTAGTGTGCTGCTAGGGAAGTATCAACAAGTGCAGTGTACTGCTGCGGAAGTAGCAACATGTGTTGTGTAGAGCTGGGAAGTAGCAACATGTGTAGTGTACTGGTGGGAAGTAGCAACACGTGTATTTTATTACTGGGAAATAGCAACATGTGTTGTGTACTACTTGGAAGTCGCAACATGTGTTGTGTACTGTTGGGAAGTAGCAACATGTGTAGTGTACTGCTGGTAACTACACACACGTATAGAGTACTGCTAGGAAATAGCAACATTGTGTAGTGTACTGCTGGGGAAGTAGCAACATGTGTAGTGTACTGCTGGGAAGTAGCAACACGTGTATTGTACTACTGGGAAATAGCAACAGGTGTTGCTATTGTAGTGGTGTAGTGTACTGCTGGTAAGTAACAACACGTGTAGTGTACTGTTGGGAAGTAACAACAGTGTAGAGTACTGTTAGGAAGTAACAACACGTGTAGTGTACTGCTGGGAAGTAGCAACACGTTTGTTGTACTCCGGGGAAGTAGTAGCACGTGTAGTGTACTGCTGGGAAGTATCAACAAGTGTAGTGTACTGCTGGGAAGTAGCAACATGGTGTAGAGTAGTGCTGGGAACTCACAACATGTGTAGTGTAATGCTGGGAAGTAGCAACATAGTGTAGTGTACTGCTAGGAAGTAGCAACATGTGTAGTGTACTGCTGGGAAGAAACAATATGTGTAGTGCACTGCTGGGAAGTACCAACACGTGTAGTGTACTGCTGGAAAGTAACAACACTTGTAGTGTACTGCAAAGAAGTAGAAACATTGTGTTGTGTCCTGCTGGGAAGTAAAAACATGTGTAGTGTACTGCTGGGAAAAGGCAATATGGTGTAGTGTACTGCTGGGAAGTAAAAACATGGTGTAGTGTACTGCAGTTAAGTAACAACATAGTGTAGTGTACTGCTTGGAAGTAGCAAAACGTGTAGTGTACTGCTGGGAAGTAGCGACATGTGTAGAGTATGCTGGGAAGAAGCAACATGGTGTAGTGTGCTACTGGGAAGTAGCAACATGTGTAGTGAAGTGCTGGGAAGTGGTAACATATGTAGTATACTGCTGGGAAGTAACAACATAGTTTAGTGTACGGCTGGGAAGTAGCAACACGTGTAGAGTACTGCTGAGAAGTAGCAACATGTGTAGTGTACTGCTGGAAAGTAACAACACGTTTAGTGTACTGCTGGGTGGTAGCAACATGGTGTACTGTACTGCTGGGAAGTTAAAACACGTGCAGTGTACTGCTGGAAAGAAACAACACGTGTAATGTACTGTTGGGAAGTAGCAACATGGTGTTGTGTACTGCTGGTAAATAGGAACATGTGTAGTGTACTGCTGGGAAGTAGCAACATGGTGTAGTGTGCAGCAGGGAAGTAGAAACATGGTGTAGAACCGCAGGGAAGTATCAACATCGTGTAGTGTACTGCAGGGAAGTAGCAAAATGGTGTAATATACCGCTGGGAAGTAACAACACGTGCAGTGTACTGCTGGGAAATAACAACACGTGTAATATGCTGCTAGGAAGAAGCAACATGGTGTAGTGTATCGCTGAGAAGTAGCAACATGGTGTAGTGTATCGCTGAGAAGTAGCAACATGGTGTAGTATACGGCCAAGAAGTATCAACTTAATGTAGTATACCGCTAGAAAGAAGCAACTTCGTGCAGTGTGCAGCAGGGAAGTAGCAACATGGTGAAGTATATTGCTGGGAAGTAGCAACATGGTGAAGTATATTGCTGGGAAGTAGAATTATGGTGAAGTGTACTGCTGGAAAGTAACGACATGGTGTATTGTACTTCTGGGAAGTAGCAATATGGTTTAGTGAACTGCTGGGAAGTAACAACATGTGTAGTGTACTGCTGGGGAAGTAGCAAAAAGTGTAGTGTACTGCGGCGGAAGTAGGAACATGTGTTGTACTACATACTGCTGGGAAGTAGCAACATGTGTAGTGTACTGCTGGGAAGTAGCAACATGTGTAGTGTATTGCTAGGATGTAAGAATACGTGTAGTGTACTGCTCGGAAGTCTCAACATGTGTAGTGGACTGCTCGGAAGTCTCAACATGTGTAGTGGACTGCTGGGAAGTAGAAACATGGTGTAGTGTACTGCTAAGAAGTACCAACATGTGTAGTGTACTGCTGGGAAGTAGCAATACGTGTATTGTACTACTTGGAAATAGCAACATGTGTAATGTACCGTTGGGAAGTGGCAATATGTGAAGTATACTGCTCGGAAGTAGCAAAATGGTGTAGTATACCACTGGGAAGTAGCAACATGGTGAAGTGTACTGCTGGGAAGTAGGAATATGGTGTAGTGAACTGCTGGGAAGTAACAAGATGTGTAGTGTACTGCTGAGGAAGTAGCAACAAGTGTAGTGTACTGCAGCGGAAGTAGCAACATGTGTTGTATACTGCTGGAAAGTAGCAACATGTGTAGAGTACTGCTGGGTAAGTAGCAACAAGTGTAGTGTTCTGTTGCGGAAGTAGCAGCATGTGTTGTATGCTGCTGGGAAGTAGCAACATGTGTAGAGTACTGCTGGGGAAGTAGCAACAAATGTAGTGTACTGCTGCGGAAGTAGCAACATGTGTTGTGTACTGCTGGGAAGTAGCAACATGTGTAGTGTACTGCTGGGAAGTAGAAACATGTGTAGTGTATTGTTGGGAAGTAAGAATACGTGTAGTGTACAGCTTGGAAGTCACAGCATTTGTAGTAGGCTGCTGGGAAGCAGCAACATGGTGTAGTGTACTGCTAAGAAATAGCAACATGTGTAGTGTTCTGCTAGGAAGTAGCAATACGTGTATTGTACTACTGGGAAATAGCAACATGTGTAATGTACTGTTGGGAAGTGGCAATATGTGAAGTATAAAGCTGGGAAGTAGCAACATGCGTAGTGTACTGCTGGGAAGTAACAACACGTGTAGTGTACTGCTAGGAAGTAGCAACATTGTGTAGTGTACTGCTGGGATGTAACAATACTTGTAGTGTTCTGCTGGGAAGTAACAACATGTGTAGTGGACTACTGAGAAGCAGCAACATGGTAAAGTGTACTGCTAAGAAGTGGCAACATGTGTAGTGTACTGGTGGGAAGTAGCAACACGTGTATTTTACTACTGGGAAATAGCAACATGTGTAGTGTACTATTGGGAAGTCGCAACATGTGT
The DNA here is from genome assembly GCF_040958095.1 of Procambarus clarkii. NCBI lineage: Eukaryota > Metazoa > Arthropoda > Malacostraca > Decapoda > Cambaridae > Procambarus > Procambarus clarkii. Next base: position 13,820,011 of record NC_091169.1, on the reverse strand, counting down.
TGAGTATTGTTGGGAAGTCGCAACATGTGTTGAGTATTGTTGAGAAGTAGCACCATGTGTAGCGTACTGCTGGAAACAGCTGCAGAGTACTGCTAGGAAGTAGCAACATTGTGCAGTGTAATGCTGGGAAGTAACAACGCGTGTAGTGTACTGCTTGGAAATAGCAACATAGTGTAGTGTACTGCTTGGGAAGTAGCAACATGTGTAGTGTACTGCTGGGAAGTAGCAACACGTGTATTGTACTATTGGGAAATAGCAACTTGTGTTGCTATTGTGGTGGTGTAGTGTACTGCTGGTAAGTAACAACACGTGTAGTGTACTGTTGGGAAGTAACAACAGTGTAGAGTACTGTTAGGAAGTAACAACACGTGTTGTGCACTCCTGGGAAGTAGCAACACGTTTAATGTACTCCGGGGAAGTAGTAGCACGTGTAGTGTACTGCTGGGAAGTATCAACAAGTGTAGTGTACTGCTGGGAAGTAGCAACATGGTGTAGAGTAGTGCTGGGAACTCACAACATGTGTAGTGTAATGCTGGGAAGTAGCAATATGGTGTAGTGTACTGGTAGGAAGTAGCAACATGTGTAGTGTACTGCTGGGAAGACACCACATGTGTAGTGCACTGCTGGGAAGTACCAACACGTGTAGTGTACTGCTGGGAATTAACAACACTTGTAGTGTACTGATAAGAAGTAGAAACATTGTGTTGTGTCCTGCTGGGAAGTAAAAACATGTGTAGTGTACTGGTGGGAAAAGGCAATATGATGTAGTGTACTGGTGGGAAGTAACAACATTGTGTAGTGTACTGCTGTTAAGTAACAACATTGTGTAGTGTACTGCTGGGAAGTAGCAAAACGTGTAGTGTACTGCTGGGAAGTAGCGACATGTGTAGAGTACTGCTGGGAAGAAGCAACATGGTGTAGTGTACTACTGGGAAGTAGCAACATGTGTAGTGAAGTGCTGGGAAGTGGTAACATAGTGTTGTGTACTGCTGGTAAGTAGCAACACTTGTAGTGTAGTACTGGGAAGCAACAACATAGTTTAGTGTACGGCTGGGAAGTAGCAACACGTGTAGAGTACTGCTGAGAAGTAGCAACATGTGTAGTTTACTGCTGAGAAGTAGCAATATGTGTAGTGTACTGCTGGGAAGTAAAAACACGTGCAGTGTACTGCTGGAAAGAAACAACATGTGTAATGTACTGCTGGGAAGTAGCAACATGGTGTTGTGTACTGCTGGTAAATAGGAACATGAGTAGTGTACTGTTGGGAAGTAGCAACATGGTGTAGTGTGCAGCAGGGAAGTAGAAACATGGTGTAGAACTGCAGGGAAGTATCAACATCGTGTAGTGTACTTCAGGGAAGTGGCAAAATGGTATAGTATACCGCTGGGAAGTAACAAAACGTGCAGTGTACTGCTGGGAAATAACAACACGTGTAATATACTGCTGCGAAGAAGCAACATGGTGTAGTATACTGATTGGAAGTATCAACTTAATGTAGTATACTGCTAGAAAGAATCAACTTCGTGTAGTGTGCAGCAGGGAAGTAGCAACATGGTGTAGTATACCGTTGAGAAGTAGCAACATGGTGAATTATATTGCTGGGACGTAGAAATATAGTGTAGTGTACTGCTGGGAAGTAACAACATGGTGTAGTGTACTTCTGGGAAGTAGCAATTAGGTTTAGTGAACTGCTGGGAAGTAACAACATGTGTAGTGTACTGCTTGGGAAGTAGCAACAAGTGTAGTGTACTGCTGGAAAGTAACAACACGTTTAGTGTACTGCTGGGTGGTAGCAACATGGTGTACTGTACTGCTGGGAAGTTAAAACACGTGCAGTGTACTGCTGGAAAGAAACAACACGTGTAATGTACTGTTGGGAAGTAGCAACATGGTGTTGTGTACTGCTGGTAAATAGGAACATGTGTAGTGTACTGCTGGGAAGTAGCAACATGGTGTAGTGTGCAGCAGGGAAGTAAAAACATGGTGTAGAACCGCAGGGAAGTATCAACATCGTGTAGTGTACTGCAGGGAAGTAGCAAAATGGTGTAATATACCGCTGGGAAGTAACAACACGTGCAGTGTACTGCTGGGAAATAACAACACGTGTAATATGCTGCTAGGAAGAAGCAACATGTTGTAGTATACTGATTGGAAGTAGCAACATGGTGTAGTGTATCGCTGAGAAGTAGCAACATGGTGTAGTGTATCGCTGAGAAGTAGCAACATGGTGTAGTATACGGCCAAGAAGTATCAACTTAATGTAGTATACCGCTAGAAAGAAGCAACTTCGTGCAGTGTGCAGCAGGGAAGTAGCAACATGGTGTAGTATACCGTTGGGAAGTAGCAACATGGTGAAGTATATTGCTGGGAAGTAGAATTATGGTGAAGTGTACTGCTGGAAAGTAACGACATGGTGTATTGTACTTCTGGGAAGTAGCAATATGGTTTAGTGAACTGCTGGGAAGTAACAACATGTGTAATGTACTGCTGGGGAAGTAGCAACAAGTGTAGTGTACTGCGGCGGAAGTAGGAACATGTGTTGTATTACATACTGCTGGGAAGTAGCAACATGTGTAGTGTACTGCTGGGAAGTAGCAACATGTGTAGTATATTGCTAGGATGTAAGAATACGTTTAGTGTACTGCTCGGAAGTCTCAACATGTGTAGTGGACTGCTGGGAAGTAGAAACATGGTGTAGTGTACTGCTAAGAAGTACCAACATGTGTAGTGTACTGCTGGGAAGTAGCAATACGTGTATTGTACTACTTGGAAATAGCAACATGTGTAATGTACCGTTGGGAAGTGGCAATATGTGAAGTATACTGCTCGGAAGTAGCAAAATGGTGTAGTATACCGCTGGGAAGTAGCAACATGGTGAAGTGTACTGCTGGGAAGTAGGAATATGGTGTAGTGAACTGCTGGGAAGTAACAAGATGTGTAGTGTACTGCTGAGGAAGTAGCAACAAGTGTAGTGTACTGCAGCGGAAGTAGCAACATGTGTTGTATACTGCTGGAAAGTAGCAACATGTGTAGAGTACTGCTGGGTAAGTAGCAACAAGTGTAGTGTTCTGTTGCGGAAGTAGCAGCATGTGTTGTATGCTGCTGGGAAGTAGCAACATGTGTAGAGTACTGCTGGGGAAGTAGCAACAAGTGTAGTGTACTGCTGCGGAAGTAGCAACATGTGTTGTGTACTGCTGGGAAGTAGCAACATGTGTAGTGTACTGCTGGGAAGTAGAAACATGTGTAGTGTATTGTTGGGAAGTAAGAATACGTGTAGTGTACAGCTTGGAAGTCACAGCATTTGTAGTAGGCTGCTGGGAAGCAGCAACATGGTGTAGTGTACTGCTAAGAAATAGCAACATGTGTAGTGTTCTGCTAGGAAGTAGCAATACGTGTATTGTACTACTGGGAAATAGCAACATGTGTAATGTACTGTTGGGAAGTGGCAATATGTGAAGTATAAAGCTGGGAAGTAGCAACATGCGTAGTGTACTGCTGGGAAGTAACAACACGTGTAGTGTACTGCTAGGAAGTAGCAACATTGTGTAGTGTACTGCTGGGATGTAACAATACTTGTAGTGTTCTGCTGGGAAGTAACAACATGTGTAGTGGACTACTGAGAAGCAGCAACATGGTAAAGTGTACTGCTAAGAAGTGGCAACATGTGTAGTGTACTGGTGGGAAGTAGCAACACTTGTATTTTACTACTGGGAAATAGCAACATGTGTAGTGTACTATTGGGAAGTCGCAACATGTGTTGAGTATTGTTGGGAAGTCGCAACATGTGTTGAGTACTGTTGGGAAGTAGCACCATGTGTAGCGTACTGCTGGAAACAGCTGCAGAGTACTGCTAGGAAGTAGCAACATTGTGCAGTGTAATGCTGGGAAGTAACAACGCGTGTAGTGTACTGCTTGGAAATAGCAACATAGTGTAGTGTACTGCTTGGGAAGTAGCAACATGTGTAGTGTACTGCTGGGAAGTAGCAACACGTGTATTGTACTACTGGGAAATAGCAACTTGTGTTGCTATTGTGGTGGTGTAGTGTACTGCTGGTAAGTAACAACACGTGTAGTGTACTGTTGGTAAGTAACAACAGTGTAGAGTACTGTTAGGAAGTAACAACACGTGTTGTGTACTCCTGGGAAGTAGCAACAAGTGTAGTGTACTGCTGGGAAGTAGCAACATGGTGTAGAGTAGTGCTGGGAACTCACAACATGTGTAATGTAATGCTGGGAAGTAGCAATATGGTGTAGTGTACTGGTAGGAAGTAGCAACATGTGTAGTGTACTGCTGGGAAGACACCACATGTGTAGTGCACTGCTGGGAAGTACCAACACGTGTAGTGTACTGCTGGGAATTAACAACACTTGTAGTGTACTGATAAGAAGTAGAAACATTGTGTTGTGTCCTGCTGGGAAGTAAAAACATGTGTAGTGTACTGGTGGGAAAAGGCAATATGATGTAGTGTACTGGTGGGAAGTAACAACATTGTGTAGTGTACTGCTGTTAAGTAACAACATTGTGTAGTGTACTGCTGGGAAGTAGCAAAACGTGTAGTGTACTGCTGGGAAGTAGCAAAACGTGTAGTGTACTGCTGGGAAGTAGCGACATGTGTAGAGTACTGCTGGGAAGAAGCAACATGGTGTAGTGTACTACTGGGAAGTAGCAACATGTGTAGTGAATTGCTGGGAAGTGGTAACATAGTGTTGTGTACTGCTGGTAAGTAGCAACACTTGTAGTGTAGTACTGGAAAGCAACAACATAGTTTAGTGTACGGCTGGGAAGTAGCAACACGTGTAGAGTACTGCTGAGAAGTAGCAACATGTGTAGTTTACTGCTGAGAAGTAGCAATATGTGTAGTGTACTGCTGGGAAGTAAAAACACGTGCAGTGTACTGCTGGAAAGAACAACATGTGTAATGTACTGCTGGGAAGTAGCAACATGGTGTTGTGTACTGCTGGTAAATAGGAACATGAGTAGTGTACTGTTGGGAAGTAGCAACATGGTGTAGTGTGCAGCAGGGAAGTAGAAACATGGTGTAGAACTGCAGGGAAGTATCAACATCGTGTAGTGTACTTCAGGGAAGTGGCAAAATGGTATAGTATACCGCTGGGAAGTAACAAAACGTGCAGTGTACTGCTGGGAAATAACAACACGTGTAATATACTGCTGCGAAGAAGCAACATGGTGTAGTATACTGATTGGAAGTATCAACTTAATGTAGTATACTGCTAGAAAGACTCAACTTCGTGTAGTGTGCAGCAGGGAAGTAGCAACATGGTGTAGTATACCGTTGAGAAGTAGCAACATGGTGAATTATATTGCTGGGACGTAGAAATATAGTGTAGTGTACTGCTGGGAAGTAACAACATGGTGTAGTGTACTTCTGGGAAGTAGCAATTAGGTTTAGTGAACTGCTGGGAAGTAACAACATGTGTAGTGTACTGCTTGGGAAGTAGCAACAAGTGTAGTGTACTGCTGGAAAGTAACAACACGTTTAGTGTACTGCTGGGTGGTAGCAACATGGTGTACTGTACTGCTGGGAAGTTAAAACACGTGCAGTGTACTGCTGGAAAGAAACAACACGTGTAATGTACTGTTGGGAAGTAGCAACATGGTGTTGTGTACTGCTGGTAAATAGGAACATGTGTAGTGTACTGCTGGGAAGTAGCAACATGGTGTAGTGTGCAGCAGGGAAGTAAAAACATGGTGTAGAACCGCAGGGAAGTATCAACATCGTGTAGTGTACTGCAGGGAAGTAGCAAAATGGTGTAATATACCGCTGGGAAGTAACAACACGTGCAGTGTACTGCTGGGAAATAACAACACGTGTAATATGCTGCTAGGAAGAAGCAACATGTTGTAGTATACTGATTGGAAGTAGCAACATGGTGTAGTGTATCGCTGAGAAGTAGCAACATGGTGTAGTGTATCGCTGAGAAGTAGCAACATGGTGTAGTATACGGCCAAGAAGTATCAACTTAATGTAGTATACCGCTAGAAAGAAGCAACTTCGTGCAGTGTGCAGCAGGGAAGTAGCAACATGGTGTAGTATACCGTTGGGAAGTAGCAACATGGTGAAGTATATTGCTGGGAAGTAGAATTATGGTGAAGTGTACTGCTGGAAAGTAACGACATGGTGTATTGTACTTCTGGGAAGTAGCAATATGGTTTAGTGAACTGCTGGGAAGTAACAACATGTGTAATGTACTGCTGGGGAAGTAGCAACAAGTGTAGTGTACTGCGGCGGAAGTAGGAACATGTGTTGTATTACATACTGCTGGGAAGTAGCAACATGTGTAGTGTACTGCTGGGAAGTAGCAACATGTGTAGTATATTGCTAGGATGTAAGAATACGTTTAGTGTACTGCTCGGAAGTCTCAACATGTGTAGTGGACTGCTGGGAAGTAGAAACATGGTGTAGTGTACTGCTAAGAAGTACCAACATGTGTAGTGTACTGCTGGGAAGTAGCAATACGTGTATTGTACTACTTGGAAATAGCAACATGTGTAATGTACCGTTGGGAAGTGGCAATATGTGAAGTATACTGCTCGGAAGTAGCAAAATGGTGTAGTATACCGCTGGGAAGTAGCAACATGGTGAAGTGTACTGCTGGGAAGTAGGAATATGGTGTAGTGAACTGCTGGGAAGTAACAAGATGTGTAGTGTACTGCTGAGGAAGTAGCAACAAGTGTAGTGTACTGCAGCGGAAGTAGCAACATGTGTTGTATACTGCTGGAAAGTAGCAACATGTGTAGAGTACTGCTGGGTAAGTAGCAACAAGTGTAGTGTTCTGTTGCGGAAGTAGCAGCATGTGTTGTATGCTGCTGGGAAGTAGCAACATGTGTAGAGTACTGCTGGGGAAGTAGCAACAAGTGTAGTGTACTGCTGCGGAAGTAGCAACATGTGTTGTGTACTGCTGGGAAGTAGCAACATGTGTAGTGTACTGCTGGGAAGTAGAAACATGTGTAGTGTATTGTTGGGAAGTAAGAATACGTGTAGTGTACAGCTTGGAAGTCACAGCATTTGTAGTAGGCTGCTGGGAAGCAGCAACATGGTGTAGTGTACTGCTAAGAAATAGCAACATGTGTAGTGTTCTGCTAGGAAGTAGCAATACGTGTATTGTACTACTGGGAAATAGCAACATGTGTAATGTACTGTTGGGAAGTGGCAATATGTGAAGTATAAAGCTGGGAAGTAGCAACATGCGTAGTGTACTGCTGGGAAGTAACAACACGTGTAGTGTACTGCTAGGAAGTAGCAACATTGTGTAGTGTACTGCTGGGATGTAACAATACTTGTAGTGTTCTGCTGGGAAGTAACAACATGTGTAGTGGACTACTGAGAAGCAGCAACATGGTAAAGTGTACTGCTAAGAAGTGGCAACATGTGTAGTGTACTGGTGGGAAGTAGCAACACTTGTATTTTACTACTGGGAAATAGCAACATGTGTAGTGTACTATTGGGAAGTCGCAACATGTGTTGAGTATTGTTGGGAAGTCGCAACATGTGTTGAGTACTGTTGGGAAGTAGCACCATGTGTAGCGTACTGCTGGAAACAGCTGCAGAGTACTGCTAGGAAGTAGCAACATTGTGCAGTGTAATGCTGGGAAGTAACAACGCGTGTAGTGTACTGCTTGGAAATAGCAACATAGTGTAGTGTACTGCTTGGGAAGTAGCAACATGTGTAGTGTACTGCTGGGAAGTAGCAACACGTGTATTGTACTACTGGGAAATAGCAACTTGTGTTGCTATTGTGGTGGTGTAGTGTACTGCTGGTAAGTAACAACACGTGTAGTGTACTGTTGGTAAGTAACAACAGTGTAGAGTACTGTTAGGAAGTAACAACACGTGTTGTGTACTCCTGGGAAGTAGCAACAAGTGTAGTGTACTGCTGGGAAGTAGCAACATGGTGTAGAGTAGTGCTGGGAACTCACAACATGTGTAATGTAATGCTGGGAAGTAGCAATATGGTGTAGTGTACTGGTAGGAAGTAGCAACATGTGTAGTGTACTGCTGGGAAGACACCACATGTGTAGTGCACTGCTGGGAAGTACCAACACGTGTAGTGTACTGCTGGGAATTAACAACACTTGTAGTGTACTGATAAGAAGTAGAAACATTGTGTTGTGTCCTGCTGGGAAGTAAAAACATGTGTAGTGTACTGGTGGGAAAAGGCAATATGATGTAGTGTACTGGTGGGAAGTAACAACATTGTGTAGTGTACTGCTGTTAAGTAACAACATTGTGTAGTGTACTGCTGGGAAGTAGCAAAACGTGTAGTGTACTGCTGGGAAGTAGCGACATGTGTAGAGTACTGCTGGGAAGAAGCAACATGGTGTAGTGTACTACTGGGAAGTAGCAACATGTGTAGTGAATTGCTGGGAAGTGGTAACATAGTGTTGTGTACTGCTGGTAAGTAGCAACACTTGTAGTGTAGTACTGGAAAGCAACAACATAGTTTAGTGTACGGCTGGGAAGTAGCAACACGTGTAGAGTACTGCTGAGAAGTAGCAACATGTGTAGTTTACTGCTGAGAAGTAGCAATATGTGTAGTGTACTGCTGGGAAGTAAAAACACGTGCAGTGTACTGCTGGAAAGAACAACATGTGTAATGTACTGCTGGGAAGTAGCAACATGGTGTTGTGTACTGCTGGTAAATAGGAACATGAGTAGTGTACTGTTGGGAAGTAGCAACATGGTGTAGTGTGCAGCAGGGAAGTAGAAACATGGTGTAGAACTGCAGGGAAGTATCAACATCGTGTAGTGTACTTCAGGGAAGTGGCAAAATGGTATAGTATACCGCTGGGAAGTAACAAAACGTGCAGTGTACTGCTGGGAAATAACAACACGTGTAATATACTGCTGCGAAGAAGCAACATGGTGTAGTATACTGATTGGAAGTATCAACTTAATGTAGTATACTGCTAGAAAGAATCAACTTCGTGTTGTGTGCAGCAGGGAAGTAGCAACATGGTGTAGTATACCGTTGAGAAGTAGCAACATGGTGAATTATATTGCTGGGACGTAGAAATATAGTGTAGTGTACTGCTGGGAAGTAACAACATGGTGTAGTGTACTTCTGGGAAGTAGCAATTAGGTTTAGTGAACTGCTGGGAAGTAACAACATGTGTAGTGTACTGCTTGGGAAGTAGCAACAAGTGTAGTGTACTGCTGGAAAGTAACAACACGTTTAGTGTACTGCTGGGTGGTAGCAACATGGTGTACTGTACTGCTGGGAAGTTAAAACACGTGCAGTGTACTGCTGGAAAGAAACAACACGTGTAATGTACTGTTGGGAAGTAGCAACATGGTGTTGTGTACTGCTGGTAAATAGGAACATGTGTAGTGTACTGCTGGGAAGTAGCAACATGGTGTAGTGTGCAGCAGGGAAGTAAAAACATGGTGTAGAACCGCAGGGAAGTATCAACATCGTGTAGTGTACTGCAGGGAAGTAGCAAAATGGTGTAATATACCGCTGGGAAGTAACAACACGTGCAGTGTACTGCTGGGAAATAACAACACGTGTAATATGCTGCTAGGAAGAAGCAACATGTTGTAGTATACTGATTGGAAGTAGCAACATGGTGTAGTGTATCGCTGAGAAGTAGCAACATGGTGTAGTGTATCGCTGAGAAGTAGCAACATGGTGTAGTATACGGCCAAGAAGTATCAACTTAATGTAGTATACCGCTAGAAAGAAGCAACTTCGTGCAGTGTGCAGCAGGGAAGTAGCAACATGGTGTAGTATACCGTTGGGAAGTAGCAACATGGTGAAGTATATTGCTGGGAAGTAGAATTATGGTGAAGTGTACTGCTGGAAAGTAACGACATGGTGTATTGTACTTCTGGGAAGTAGCAATATGGTTTAGTGAACTGCTGGGAAGTTACAACATGTGTAATGTACTGCTGGGGAAGTAGCAACAAGTGTAGTGTACTGCGGCGGAAGTAGGAACATGTGTTGTATTACATACTGCTGGGAAGTAGCAACATGTGTAGTGTACTGCTGGGAAGTAGCAACATGTGTAGTATATTGCTAGGATGTAAGAATACGTTTAGTGTACTGCTCGGAAGTCTCAACATGTGTAGTGGACTGCTGGGAAGTAGAAACATGGTGTAGTGTACTGCTAAGAAGTACCAACATGTGTAGTGTACTGCTGGGAAGTAGCAATACGTGTATTGTACTACTTGGAAATAGCAACATGTGTAATGTACCGTTGGGAAGTGGCAATATGTGAAGTATACTGCTCGGAAGTAGCAAAATGGTGTAGTATACCGCTGGGAAGTAGCAACATGGTGAAGTGTACTGCTGGGAAGTAGGAATATGGTGTAGTGAACTGCTGGGAAGTAACAAGATGTGTAGTGTACTGCTGAGGAAGTAGCAACAAGTGTAGTGTACTGCAGCGGAAGTAGCAACATGTGTTGTATACTGCTGGAAAGTAGCAACATGTGTAGAGTACTGCTGGGTAAGTAGCAACAAGTGTAGTGTTCTGTTGCGGAAGTAGCAGCATGTGTTGTATGCTGCTGGGAAGTAGCAACATGTGTAGAGTACTGCTGGGGAAGTAGCAACAAGTGTAGTGTACTGCTGCGGAAGTAGCAACATGTGTTGTGTACTGCTGGGAAGTAGCAACATGTGTAGTGTACTGCTGGGAAGTAGAAACATGTGTAGTGTATTGTTGGGAAGTAAGAATACGTGTAGTGTACAGCTTGGAAGTCACAGCATTTGTAGTAGGCTGCTGGGAAGCAGCAACATGGTGTAGTGTACTGCTAAGAAATAGCAACATGTGTAGTGTTCTGCTAGGAAGTAGCAATACGTGTATTGTACTACTGGGAAATAGCAACATGTGTAATGTACTGTTGGGAAGTGGCAATATGTGAAGTATAAAGCTGGGAAGTAGCAACATGCGTAGTGTACTGCTGGGAAGTAACAACACGTGTAGTGTACTGCTAGGAAGTAGCAACATTGTGTAGTGTACTGCTGGGATGTAACAATACTTGTAGTGTTCTGCTGGGAAGTAACAACATGTGTAGTGGACTACTGAGAAGCAGCAACATGGTAAAGTGTACTGCTAAGAAGTGGCAACATGTGTAGTGTACTGGTGGGAAGTAGCAACACTTGTATTTTACTACTGGGAAATAGCAACATGTGTAGTGTACTATTGGGAAGTCGCAACATGTGTTGAGTATTGTTGGGAAGTCGCAACATGTGTTGAGTACTGTTGGGAAGTAGCACCATGTGTAGCGTACTGCTGGAAACAGCTGCAGAGTACTGCTGGAAACAGCTGCAGAGTACTGCTAGGAAGTAGCAACATTGTGCAGTGTAATGCTGGGAAGTAACAACGCGTTTAGTGTACTGCTTGGAAATAGCAACATAGTGTAGTGTACTGCTTGGGAAGTAGCAACATGTGTAGTGTACTGCTGGGAAGTAGCAACACGTGTATTGTACTACTGGGAAATAGCAACTTGTGTTGCTATTGTGGTGGTGTAGTGTACTGCTGGTAAGTAACAACACGTGTAGTGTACTGTTGGTAAGTAACAACAGTGTAGAGTACTGTTAGGAAGTAACAACACGTGTTGTGTACTCCTGGGAAGTAGCAACAAGTGTAGTGTACTGCTGGGAAGTAGCAACATGGTGTAGAGTAGTGCTGGGAACTCACAACATGTGTAATGTAATGCTGGGAAGTAGCAATATGGTGTAGTGTACTGGTAGGAAGTAGCAACATGTGTAGTGTACTGCTGGGAAGACACCACATGTGTAGTGCACTGCTGGGAAGTACCAACACGTGTAGTGTACTGCTGGGAATTAACAACACTTGTAGTGTACTGATAAGAAGTAGAAACATTGTGTTGTGTCCTGCTGGGAAGTAAAAACATGTGTAGTGTACTGGTGGGAAAAGGCAATATGATGTAGTGTACTGGTGGGAAGTAACAACATTGTGTAGTGTACTGCTGTTAAGTAACAACATTGTGTAGTGTACTGCTGGGAAGTAGCAAAACGTGTAGTGTACTGCTGGGAAGTAGCGACATGTGTAGAGTACTGCTGGGAAGAAGCAACATGGTGTAGTGTACTACTGGGAAGTAGCAACATGTGTAGTGAATTGCTGGGAAGTGGTAACATAGTGTTGTGTACTGCTGGTAAGTAGCAACACTTGTAGTGTAGTACTGGGAAGCAACAACATAGTTTAGTGTACGGCTGGGAAGTAGCAACACGTGTAGAGTACTGCTGAGAAGTAGCAACATGTGTAGTTTACTGCTGAGAAGTAGCAATATGTGTAGTGTACTGCTGGGAAGTAAAAACACGTGCAGTGTACTGCTGGAAAGAACAACATGTGTAATGTACTGCTGGGAAGTAGCAACATGGTGTTGTGTACTGCTGGTAAATAGGAACATGAGTAGTGTACTGTTGGGAAGTAGCAACATGGTGTAGTGTGCAGCAGGGAAGTAGAAACATGGTGTAGAACTGCAGGGAAGTATCAACATCGTGTAGTGTACTTCAGGGAAGTGGCAAAATGGTATAGTATACCGCTGGGAAGTAACAAAACGTGCAGTGTACTGCTGGGAAATAACAACACGCGTAATATACTGCTGCGAAGAAGCAACATGGTGTAGTATACTGATTGGAAGTATCAATTTAATGTAGTATACTGCTAGAAAGAATCAACTTCGTGTAGTGTGCAGCAGGGAAGTAGCAACATGGTGTAGTATACCGTTGAGAAGTAGCAACATGGTGAATTATATTGCTGGGACGTAGAAATATGGTGTAGTGCACTGCTGGGAAGTAACAACATGGTGTAGTGTACTTCTGGGAAGTAGCAATATGGTTTAGTGAACTGCTGGGAAGTAACAACATGTGTAGTGTACTGCTTGGGAAGTAGCAACAAGTGTAGTGTACTGCGGCGGAAGTAGGAACATGTTTTGTATACTGCTGGGAAGTAGCAACATGTGTAGAGTACTGCTGTTGAAGTAGCAACAAGTGTACTGTATTGCTAGGATGTAAGAATACGTGTAGTGTACTGCTTGGAAGTAACAACATGTGTAGCGGACTGCTGGGAAGTATAAACATGGTGTAGTGTACTGCTAAGAAGTAGCAACATGTGTAGTGTACTGCAGGGAAGTAGCAATACGTGTATTGTACTACTATGAAATAACAACATGTGTAATGTACTGTTGGGAAGTGGCAATATGTGAAGTATACTGCTGGGAAGTAGAAAAATGGTGTAGTATACCGCTGGGAAGTAGCAACATGGTGTAGTGTACTGCTGGGAAGTAACAACATGGTGTAGTGTACTTCTGGGAAGAAGGAATATGGTGTAGTGAACAGCTGGGAAGTAACAACATGTGTAGTTTACTGCTGGGGAAGTAGCAACAAGTGTAGTGTACTGCGGCGGAAGTAGCAACATGTGTTGTATACTGCTGGGAAGTAGCAACATGTATAGAGTACTGCTGGGTAAGTAGCAACAAGTGTAGTGTACTGCTGCGGAAGTAGCAACATGTGTTGTGTACTGCTGGGAAGTAGCAACATGTGTAGTGTACTGCCGGGAAGTAGCAACATGTGTAGTGTATTGCTAGGATGTAAGAATACGTGTAGTGCACTGCTTGGAAGTAACAACATGTGTAGTGGACTGCTGGGAAGTAGAAACATGGTGTAGTGTACTGCTAAGAAGTAGCAACATGTGTATTGTACTGCAGGGAAGTAGCAATACGTGTATTATACTACTGGGAAATAGTAACATGTGTAATGTACTGTTGGGAAGTGGCAATATGTGAAGTATTCTGCTGGGAAGTAGCAAAATGGTGTAGTACACCGCTGGGAAGTAGCAACATGGTGTAGTGTACTGCTGGGAAGTAACAACATGGTGTAGTGTACTTCTGGGAAATAGAAATATAGTGTAGTGAACTGCTGGGAAGTAACAACATGTGTAGTGTACTGCAGGGGAAGTAGCAACAAGTGTAGTGTAGTGCGGCGGAAGTAGCAACATGTGTTGTATACTGCTGGGAAGTAGCAACATGTGTAGAGTACTGCTGGGCAAGTAGCAACAAGTGTAGTGTACTGTGGTGGAAATAGCAACATGTGTTGTATACTGCTGGTAAGTAGCAACATGTGTAGAGTACTGCTGGGGAAGTTGCAACAAGTGTAGTGTACTGCTGCGGAAGTAGCAGCATGTGTTGTGTACTGCTGTATATCACACGTATGTACACATACGAGTAGTGTACAGCTTGGAAGTAACAACATTTGTAGTGGCCTGCTGGGAAGTAGCAACATGGTGTAATGCACTGCTAAGAAATAGCAACATGTGTAGTGTACTGCTTGGAAGTAGCAATACGTGTATTGCACTACTGGGAAATAGCAACATGTGTAATGTACTGTTGGGAAGTGGCAATATGTGAAGTATACAGCTGGGAAGTAGCAAAATGTGTAATGTACTGCTGGGAAGTAACAACACGTGTAGTGTACTGCTAGGAAGTAGTAACATTGTGTATTGTACTAGTAGAAGCAACAACACGCATAATGTAGTGTACTGCTTTGAAGTAACAACGCATAGTAGTGAACTACTGGGAAGTAGCAACATGTGTAGTGTACTGCTGTGGACGTAGGAAGATGTTTTGTGAACTGCTGGGAAGTAGCAACACGTGTATTGTACTACTGGAAAATAGCAACATGTGTTGCTATTTTGGTGGTGTAGTGTACTGCTGGTAAGTAACAACACGTGTAGTGTACTGCTGGGAAGTAACAACACGTATAGTGTGCTGTTGGCAAGTAACAACAAGTGGAGTGTACTGCTAGGCAGTAGCAACCCGTTTAGTGTACTCCTGGGAAGTAGCAACATGGTGTAGTGTACTGCTGGGAAGTAGTAGCACGTACAGTGTATTGCTAGGACGTAACAACATGTGTTCTGTACTGCTATGAAGTATCAACACGTGTAGTGTAGTGCTGGGAAGAAGCAACATTGTGTAGTGTACTGCTGGGAAGTCACAACATGTGTAGTGTACTGCTGGAAAGTAGCAACACCGTGTAGTGTACTGCTAGAAAGTAGCAACATGTGTAGTGTACTGTTGGGAAGTAACAACATGTGTAGTGTACTGTTGGGAAGTAAAAACACGTGTACTGTACTACTGGGAAGTAACAACATGTGTAGAGTATTGCTGGGAAGTAGCAACATGTGTAGTGTACTGCTGGGAAGTAGCAATATGTGTAGTATACTGCTGGAAAGTAGCAATACGTGTAGTGTACTGCTGGGTGGTAGCAACATGGTGCAGTGTACTGCAGGTAAGTAGTAACATGTGTAGTGTACTGCTGGGAAGTAGCAACATGGAGCAGTGTGCAGCAGGGAAGAAAAAACATGGAGTAGAACCGCAGCGAAGTATCAACATCGTTTAGTGTACTGCAGGGAAGTAGCAAAATGGTGTAGTATACCGCTGGGAAGTAACAACACGTTCAGTGTACTGCTGAGAAGTAACAATACGTGCAGTGTACTGCTGGGAAATCACAACACGTGGAATATACTGCTGAGAAGTAGCAACATGGTGTATTATACAACTGGGAATTAGCAACATTATGTAGTATTCTGATGGGAAGTAGCAGGATGGTGTAGTGTATCTCTGAGAAGTAGCAACATGGTGTAGTATACGGCTAAGAAGTATCAACATAATGTAGTATACCGCTAGCAAGAAGCAACGTCGTGTAGTGTGCAGCAGGGAAGTAGAAACATGGTGTAGTATAACGTTGGGAAGTAGCAACATGGTGAAGTATATTACTGGGAAGTAGAAATATGGTGTAGTGTACTGCTGGGAAGTAACAACATGGTGTAGTGTACTTCTGGGAAGTAGCAATATGGTTTAGTGAACTGCTGGGAAGCAACAACATGTGTAATGTACTGCTGGGGAAGTAGCAACATGTGTTGTGTACTGCTGGGAAAAAGCAACATGTGTAGTGTACTGCTGGGAAGTAGCAGTACGTGTATTGTACTACTGGGAAATAGCAACATGTGTAATGTACCGTTGGGAAGTGGCACTATGTGAAGTAAACTGCTGGGAAGTAGCAAAATGGTGTAGTATACAGCTGGGAAGTAGCAACATGGTGAAGTGTACTGCTGGGAATTAGGAATATGGTGTAGTGTACTGCTGCGGAAGTAGCAACATGTGTTGTATACTGCTGCGAAGTAGCAACATGTGTAGAGTACTGCTGGGTAAGTAGCAACAAGTGTAGTGTTCTGTGGCGAAAGTAGCAACATGTGTTGTATACTGCTGGGAAGTAGCAACATGTGTACAGTACTGCTGGGGAAGTAACAACAAGTGTAATGTACTGCTGCAGAAGTAGCAACATGTGTTGTGTACTGCTGGGAAGTAGCAACATGTGTAGTGTACTGCTGTGAAGTAGCAACATGTGTAGTGTATTGCTGGGATGTAAGAATACGTGTAGTGTACAGCTTGGAAGTCACAACATTTGTAGTAGACTGCTGGAAAGTAGCAACAGGGTGTAGTGTTCTGCTAAGAAATAGCAACATGTGTAGTGTACTGCTAGGAAGTAGCAATACGTGTATTGTACTACTGGGAAATAGCAACATGTGTAATGTTCTGTTGGGAAGTGGCAATATGTGAAGTATAAATCTGGGAAGTAGCAACATGTGTAGTGTACTGCTGGGAAGTAACAACACGTGTAGTGTACTACAAGGAGCAACAACACGTATAATGTAGTGTACTGTTTTGAAGTAACAACGCATAGTAGTGAACTATTGGGAAGTAGCAACATGTGAAGTGTAGTGCTATGGACGTAGAAACGTGTGTAGTGTACTGCTGGGAAGTAGCAACACGTGTATTGTACTACTGGGAAATAGCAACATGTGTTGCTATTGTGGTGGTATAGTGTACTGCTGGTAAGTAACAACATGTGTAGTGTACTGCTGGGAAGTAATAACACGTGTAGTGTACTGTTGGCAAGTAACAACCCGTGTATTGTACTGCTAGGCAGTAGTAACACGTTTAGTGTACTCCTGGGAAGTAGACTATGATGTAGTGTACTGCTGGGAAGTAGTAGCACGTGCAGTGTACTGCTAGGACGTAACAACATGTGTTCTGTACTGCTGGGAAGTCACAACATGTGTAGGGTGCTGCTGGAAAGTAGCAACATGGTGTAGTGTACTGCTAGAAAATAGCAACATGTGTAGTGTACTGCTGGGAAGTCACAACATGTGTAGTGTGCTGCTGGAAAGTAGCAACATGGTGTAGTGTACTGCTAGAAAATAGCAACATGTGTAGTGTACTGCTGGGAAGTCACAATATGTGTCGTGTGCTACTGGGAAGTAACAACATGTGTAGAGTATTGCTGGTAAGTAGCAACATGTGTAGTGTACTGCTGGGAAGTAGCAATATGTGTAGTATACTTCTGGAAAGTAGCAATACGTGTAGTGTACTGCTGGGACATAGCAACATGGTGTAGTATACCGCAGGGAATTAGGAACATGTTGTAGTATACTGATAGGAACTAGCAACATGGCGTAGTATATCAATGAAAAGTAGCAACATGGTGTAGTATATCAATGAAAAGTAGCAACATGGTGCAGTATACGGCTGAGAAGTATCAACATAATGTAGTATACAGCTGGGAAGTAGCCACATCGTGTAGTGTACTGCAAGGAAGTCAACACATGGTGTAGTGTACCGCTGGGAAGTAGCAACATGGTGTAGTACACTGCTGGGAAGTAGCAATATGGTGTAGTGTACTGCTGGGATGTTACATTATGGTGTAGTGTACAGCTGGGAAGTGGCAATATGGTGTAGTGTACTGATGGGAAGTATAAACATGATGTAGTGTACTTCTGGGAAGTAGCAACATAGTGTAGTGTACTGGTGGGAAGTAGTAGCACGTGTAGTGTACTTCTAGGAGGTAGCAACGTGTGTTCTGTACTGCTGGTAAGTATCAACACGTCTAGTGTACTGCTGGTAAGTATCAACACGTCTAGTGTACTGCTGGGAAATCACAACATGTGCAGTGTACTGCTGGAAAGTAGCAACATGGTGTAGTGTACTGGTAGGAAGTAGCAACATGTGTAGTGTACTGCTGGGAAGTCACAACATGTGTAGTGTACTGCTGGGAAGTAACAACATGTGTAGTGTACTGCTGGGAAGTAACAACATGTGTAGTGTACTGCTGGGATGTAACAACACGTGTAGTTTACTGCTGGGAAGCAGCAACACTTGTAGTATACTGCTGAGAAATAAAAACATGTGTAGTGTACTGCTGAGAAGTAGCAACACGTGTAGTGTACTGCTGGGAAGTAGCAACATGTGTAGGGTATTGCTGGGAAGTAGCAACATGTGTAGTGTACTGCTGGGAAGTAGCAATATGTGTAGTATACTGCTGGAAAGAAGCAATACGTGTAGTGTACTGCTGGGACATACCAACATGGTGTAGTATATCGCCGGTAATTGGGAACATGGTTTAGTATACTGATAGGAACTAGCAACATGGTGTAGTATATCGCTGAGAAGTAGCAACATGGTGCCGTATGCGGCTGAGAAGTATCAACATAATGTAGTATACAGCAGGGAAGTAGCCACATCGTGTAGTGTACTGCAAGGAAGTCGACACATGGTGTAGTGTACCGCTGGGAAGTAGCAACATGGTGTAGTACACTGCTGGGAAGTAGCAATATGGTGTAGTGTACTGCTGGGAAGTTACAGTATGGTGTAGTGTACTGCTGGGAAGTTGCAATATGGTGTAGCATATCGCTGGGAAGTAACAACACGTGCAGTGTACTGCTGGGAAATAACAACACGTGTAATATACTGCTGGGAAGAAGCAACATGGTGTCGTATACTGAATGGAAGTAGCAACATGGTGTAGTGTATCGCTGAGAAGTAGCAACATGGTGTAGTATACGGCTAAGAAGTATCAACTTAATGTAGTATACCGCTAGAAAGAAGAAACTTCGTGTACTGTGCAGCAGGGAAGTAGCAACATGGTGTAGTATGCCGTTGGGAAGTAGCAACCTGGTGAAGTATATTGCTGGGAAGTAGAAACATGGTGTAGTGTACTGCTGGGAAGTAACAACATGGTGTAGTGTACTTCTGGGAAGTAGCAATATGGTTTAGTTAACTGCTGGGAAGTAACAACTTGTGTAGTGTACTGCTGGGGAAGTAACAACAAGTGTAGTGTACTGCGGCGGAAGTAGGAACATGTGTTGTATACTGCTGCGGAAGTAGCAACATGTGTTGTGTACTGCTGGGAAGTAGCAACATGTGTAGTGTACTGCTGGGAAGTAGCAACATGTGTAGTGTATTGGTAGGATGTAAGAATACGTGTAGTGTAATGCTTGGAAGTCACAACATGTGTAGTGGACTGCTGGGAAGTAGAAACATGGTATAGTGTACTGCTAAGAAGTAGCAACATGTGTAATGTACTGCTGGGAAGTAGCAATACGTGTATTGTACTACTGGGAAATAGCAACATGTGTATTGTACTGTTGGGAAGTGGCAATATGTGAAGTATACTGCTGGGAAGTAGCAAAGAGGTGTAGTATACCGCTTGGAAGTAGCAACACGGTGTAGTGTAATGCTGGGAAGTAACAACATTGTGTAGTGTACTTCTGGGAAGTAGGAATATGGTGTATTGAACAGCTGAGAAGTAACAACATGTGTAGTGTACTGCTAGGGAAGTAGGAACAAGTGTAGTGTACTGCGGCGGAAGTAGCAACATGTGTTGTATACTGATTGGAAGTAGCAACATGGTGTAGTGTATCACTGAGAAGTAGCAACATGGTGTAGTATACGGCTAAGAAGTATCAACTTAATGTAGTATACTGCTAGAAAGAAGCAACTTAGTGTAGTGTGCGGCAGGGAAGTAGCAACATGGTGTAGTATACCGTTGGGAAGTAGCAACATGGTGAAGAATATTCCTGGGAAGTAGAAATATGGTGTAGTGTACTGCTGGGAAGTACCAACATGGTGTAGTGTACTTCTGGGAAGTAGCAATATGGTTTAGTGACCTGCTGGGAAGTAACAACATGTGTTGCGTACTGCTGGGGAAGTAGCAACAAGTGTAGTGTACTGCGGCGGAAGTAGGAATATGTGTTGTATACTGCTGGGAAGTAGCAACATGTGTAGAGTACTGCTTGGGAAGTAGCAACAAGTGTAGTGTACTGCTGCGGAAGTAGCAACATGTGTTGTGTACTGCTGGGAAGTAGCAACATGTGTAGTGTACTGCCGGGAAGTAGCAACATGTGTAGTGTATTGCTAGGATGTAAGAATACGTGTAGTGTACTGCTTGGAAGTAACAACATGTGTAGTGGACTGTGGGGAAGTAGAAACATGGTGTAGTGTACTGTTAAGAAGTAGCAACATGTGTAGTGTACTGCAGGGAAGTAGCAATACGTGTATTGTACTACTGGGAAATAGCAACATGTGTAATGTACTGTTGGGAAGTGGCAATATGTGAAGTATACAGCTGGGAAGTAGCAACATGTGTAGTGTACTGCTGGGAAGTAACAACACGTTTAGTGTACTGCTAGGAAGTAGCAACATTGTGTATTGTACTACTAGAAGCAACAACACGTATAATATAGTGTACTGCTTTGAAGTAACAACGCATAGTAGTGAGCTACTGGGAAGTAGCAACATGTGTAGTTTACTGCTGTGGACGTAGGAACATGTGTAGTGTACTGCTGAGAAGTAGCAACACGTGTATGGTACTACTGGAAAATAGCAACATGTGTTGCTATTGTGGTGGTGTAGTGTACTGCTGGTAAGTAACAACACGTGTAGTGTACTGCTGGGAAGTAACAACACGTATAGTGTACTGTTGGTAAGTAACAACAAGTGGAGTGTACTGCTAGGCAGTAGCAACACGTTTAGTGTACTCCTGGGAAGTAGCAACACGTTTAGTGTACTCCTGGGAAGTAGCAACATGGTGTAGTGTACTGCTGAGAAGTAGTAGCCCGTACAGTGTATTGCTAGGACGCAACAACATGTGTTCTGTACTGCTGTGAAGTATCAACACGTGTAGTGTAGTGCTGGGAAGAAGCAACATTGTGTAGTGTACTGCTGGGAAGTCACAACATGTGTAGTGTACTGCTGGAAAGTAGCAACATGGTGTAGTGTACTGCTAGAAAGTAGCAACAAGTGTAGTGTACTGTTGGGAAGTAACAACATGTGTAGTGTACTGTTGGGAAGTAACAACACGTGTAGTGTACTACTGGGAAGTAACAACATGTGTAGAGTATTGCTGGGAAGTAGCAACATGTGTAGTGTACTGGTGGGAAGTAGCAACACGTGTATTTTACTACTGGGAAATAGCAACATGTGTAGTGTACTACTGGGAAGTAACAACATGTGTAGAGTATTGTTGGGAAGTAGCACCATGTGTAGTGTACTGCTGGTAACAGCTGCAGAGTACTGCTAGGAAGTAGCAACATTGTGTAGTGTAATGCTGGGAAGTAACAACGCGTGTAGTGAACTGCTCGGAAATAGCAACATAGTGTAGTGTACTGCTGGGGAAGTAGCAACATGTGTAGTGTACTACTGGGAAGTAGCAACACGTGCATTGTACTACTGGGAAATAGCAACATGTGTTGCTATTGTGGTGGTGTAGTGTACTGCTGGTAATTAACAACACGTGTAGTGTACTGCTGGTAAGTAACAACACGTGTAGTGTACTGTTGGGAAGTAACAACAGTGTAGAGTACTGTTAGGAAGTAACAACACGTGTAGTGTACTGTTGGGAAGTAGCAACACGTTTAATGTACTCCGGGGAAGTAGTAGCACGTGTAGTGTACTGCTGGGAAGTATCAACAAGTGTAGTGTAATGCTGGGAAGTAGAAGCATGGTGTAGAGTAGTGCTGAGAACTCACAACATGTGTAGTGTAATGCTGGGAAGTAGCAACATGGTGTAGTGTACTGCTAGGAAGTAGCAACATGTGTGGTGTACTGCTGGGAAAACACAACATGTGTAGTGCACTGCTGGGAAGTAACAACGTGTAGTGTACTGCTGGGAAGTAACAACACTTCTAGTGTATTGCTACGAAGTAGAAACATTGTGTTGTGTCCTGCTGGGAAGTAAAAACATGTGTAGTGTACTGGTGGGAAAAGGTAACATGGTGTAGTGTACTGCTGGGAAGTAACAACATAGTGTAGTGTACTGCTTGGAAGTAGCAAAGCGTGTAGTGTACTGTTGGGAAGTAGCGACATGTGTAGAGTACTGCTGGGAAGAAGCAACATGGTGTAGTGTACTACTGGGAAGTAGCAACATGTGTAGTGAAGTGCTGGGAAGTGGTAACATGTGTAGTATACTGCTGGGAAGTAGCAACATAGTGTAGTGTACTGCTGGTAGGTAGCAACACTTGTAGTGTAGTGCTGGGAAGTAACAACATGGTTTAGTGTACGGCTGGGAAGTAGCAACACGTGTAGAGTACTGCTGAGAAGTAGCAACATGTGTAGTGTACTGTTGGGAAGTAAAAACACGTGCAGTGTACTGCTGGAAAGAAACAACACGTGTAATGTACTGCTGGGAAGTAGCAACATGGTGTTGTGTACTGCTGGTAAATAGGAACATGTGTAGTGTACTGCTGGGAAGTAGCAACATGGTGTAGTGAGCTGCAGGGAAGTAGAAACATGGTGTAGAACCTCAGGGAAGTATTAACATCGTGTAGTGTACTGCAGGGAAGTGGCAAAATGGTATAGTATACCGCTGGGAAGTAACAACACGTGCAGTGTACTGCTGGGAAATAAGAACATGTGTAATATACTGCTGGGAAGAAGCAACATGGTGTAGAATACTGATTGGAAGTAGCAACATGGTGTAGTGTATCGCTGAGAAGTAGCAACATGGTGTAGTATACGGCTAAGAAGTATCAACTTAATGTAGTATACTGCTAGAAAGAAGCAACTTCGTGTAGTGTGCAGCAGGGAAGTAGCAGCATGGTGTAGTATACCGTTGGGAAGTAGCAACATGGTGAAGTATATTCCTAGGAAGTAGAAAAATGGTGTAGTGTACTGCTGGGAAGTAACAACATGGTGTAGTGTACTTCTGGGAAGTAGTAATATTGTTTAGTGACCTGCTGGGAAGTAACAACATGTGTTGTGTACTGCTGGGGAAGTAGCAACAAGTGTAGTGTACTGAGGCGGAAGTAGGAACACGTGTTGTATACTGCTGGGAAGTAGTAACATGTGTAGAGTACTGCTGGGGAAGTAGCAACAAATGTAATGTACTGCTGGGGAAGTAGCAACATGTGTTGTGTACTGCCGGGAAATAGAAACATGGTGTAGTGTACTGCTAAGAAGTAGCAACATGTGTAGTGTACTGCTGGGAAGTAGCAATACGTGTATTGTACTTCTGGGAAATAGCAACATGTTTATTGTACTGTTGGAAAGTGGCAATATGTGAAGTATACCGCTGGGAATTAGCAAAAAGGTGTAGTATACCGCTGGAAAGTAGCAACATGGTGTAGTGTACTGCTGGGAAGTAGGAATATGGTGTAGTGAACTGCTGGGAAGTAACAACATGTGTAGTTTACTGCTGGGGAAGTAGCAACAAGTGTAGTGTACTGCGGCGGAAGTAGCAACATGTGTTTTACACTGCAGAGAAGTAGCATCATGTATAGAGTACTGCTGGGTAAGTAGCATCAAGTGTAGTGTTTTGCTGAAGAAGTAGCAACATGAGTTGTGTATTGCTGGGAAGTAGCAACTTGTGTAGTGTACTGCCGGGAAGTAGCAACATGTGTAGTGTATTGCTAGGATGTAAGAATACGTGTAGTGTACTGCTTGGAAGTAACAACATGTGTAGTGGACTGTTGGGAAGTAGAAACATGGTGTAGTGTACTGTTATGAAGTAGCAACATGTGTAGTGTACTGCAGGGAAGTAGCAATACGTGTATTGTAGTACTGGGAAATAGCAACATGTGTAATGTACTGTTGGGAAGTGGCAATATGTGAAGTATACTGCTGGGAAGTAGCAACATGTGTAGTGTACTGCTGGGGAAGTAGCAACAAGTGTAGTGTACTGCAGCGGAAGTAGCAACATGTGTTGTATACTGCTGGGAAGTAGTAACATGTGTAGTGTACTGCTGGGTAAGTAGCAACAAGTGTAGTGTACTGTGGCGGAAGTAGCAACATGTGTTGTATACTGCTGGGAAGTAGCCACATGTGAAGAGTACTGTTGGGGAAGTAGCAACAAGTGTAGTGTACTGCTGCGGAAGTAGCAACATGTGTTGTGCATTGCGGGGAAGTAGCAACATGGTGTAGTGTACTGCTGGGAAGTAGTAGCACGTACAGTGTATTGCTAGGACGTAACAACATGTGTTCTGTACTGCTGTGAAGTATCAACACGTGTAGTGTAGTGCTGGGAAGAAGCAACATTGTGTAGTGCACTGCTGGGAAGTCACAACATGTGTAGTGTACTGCTGGAAAGTAGCAACATGGTGTAGTGTACTGCTAGAAAGTAGCAACATGTGTAGTGTACTGTCGGGAAGTAACAACATGTGTAGTGGACTGCTGGGAAGTAGAAACATGGTGTAGTGTACTGCTAAGAAGTAGCAACATGTGTAGTGTACTGCAGGGAAGAAGCAATACGTGTATTGTACTACTGGGAAATAGCAACATGTGTAGTGTACTGCAGGGAAGTAGCAATACGTGTATTGTACTACTGGGAAATAGCAACATGTGTAATGTACTGTTGGGAAGTGGCAATATGTGAAGTATTCTGCTGGGAAGTAGCAAAATGGTGTAGTATACCGCTGAGAAATACCAACATGGTGTAGTGTACTGCTGGGAAGTAACAACATGGTGTAGTGTACTTCTGGGAAATAGGAATATGGTGTAGTGAACTGCTGGAAAGTAACAACATGTGTTGTGTACTGCTGGGGAAGTAGCAACAAGTGTAGTGTACTGTGACAGAAGTAGCAACATGTGTTGTATACTGCTGGGAAGTAGCAACATGTGTAGAGTACTGCTGGGGAAGTAGCAACAAGTGTAGTGTACTGCTGCGGAAGTAGCAACATGTGTTGTGTACTGCTGGGAAGTAGCAACATGTGTAGTGTACTGTTGGGAAGTAGCAACATGTGTAGTGTATTGCTAAGAAATAGCAACATGTGTAGTGTACTTCTAGGAAGTAGCAATACGTGTATTGTACTTCTGGGAAATAGCAACATGTGTAATGTTCTGTTGGGAAGTGGCAATATATGAAGTATACAGCT
This sequence comes from Procambarus clarkii, assembly GCF_040958095.1. Lineage (NCBI taxonomy): Eukaryota > Metazoa > Arthropoda > Malacostraca > Decapoda > Cambaridae > Procambarus > Procambarus clarkii. The sequence goes on along the minus strand of NC_091169.1, from coordinate 13,794,825 downwards.
GGGAAGTAGCAACATGTGTAGTGTACTGCTGGGAAGTAACAACACGTTTAGTGTACTGCTAGGAAGTAGCAACATTGTGTATTGTACTACTAGAAGCAACAACACGTATAATATAGTGTACTGCTTTGAAGTAACAACGCATAGTAGTGAACTACTGGGAAGTAGCAACATGTGTAGTTTACTACTGTGGACGTAGGAACATGTGTAGTGTACTGCTGAGAAGTAGCAACACGTGTATTGTACTACTGGAAAATAGCAACATGTGTTGCTATAGTGGTGGTGTAGTGTACTGCTGGTAAGTAACAACACGTGTAGCGTACTGCTGGGAAGTAACAACACGTATAGTGTACTGTTGGCAAGTAACAACAAGTGGAGTGTACTGCTAGGCAGTAGCAACACGTTTAGTGAAGTCCTGGGAAGTAGCAACATGGTGTAGTGTACTGCTGGGAAGTAGTAGCACGTACAGTGTATTGCTAGGACGCAACAACATGTGTTCTGTACTGCTGGGAAGTATCAACACGTGTAGTGTAGTGCTGGGAAGAAGCAACATTGTGTAGTGTACTGCTGGGAAGTCAAAACATGTGTAGTGTACTGCTGGAAAGTAGCAACATGGTGTAGTGTACTGCTGGGAAGTAGCAACATATGTAGTGTACTGCTGGGATGTTACAATACTTGTAGTGTTCTGCTGGGAAGTAACAACATGTGTAGTGGACTACTGAGAAGCAGCAACATGGTGAAGTGTACTGCTAAGAAGTAAAAACATGTGTAGTGTACTGGTGGGAAGTAGCAACACGTGTATTTTACTACTGGGAAATAGCAACATGTGTAATGTACTATTGGGAAGTCGCAACATGTGTTGAGTATTGTTGGGAAGTAGCACCATGTGTAGTGTACTGCTGGTAACAGCTGCAGAGTACTGCTAAGAAGTAGCAACATTGTGTAGTGTAATGCTGGGAAGTAACAACGCGTGTAGTGTACTGCTCGGAAATAGCAACATAGTGTAGTGTACTGCTGGGGAAGTAGCAACATGTGTAGTGTACTACTGGGAAGTAGCAACACGTGCATTGTACTACTGAGAAATAGCAACATGTGTTGCTATTGTGGTGGTGTAGTGTACTGCTGGTAATAAACAACACGTGTAGTGTACTGCTGGTAAGTAACAACACGTGTAGTGTACTGTTGGGAAGTAACAACAGTGAAGAGTACTGTTAGGAAGTAACAACATGTGTAGTGTACTGCTGGAGAAGTAGCAACAAGTGTAGTGTACTGCGGCGGAAGTAGCAACATGTGTTGTACACTGCTGGGAAGTAGTAACATGTGTAGTGTACTGCTGGGTAAGTAGCAACAAGTGTAGTGTACTGTGGCGGAAGTAGCAACATGTGTTGTATACTTCTGCGAAGTAGCCACATGTGTAGAGTACTGTTGGGGAAGTAGCAACAAGTGTAGTGTACTGTTAGGAAGTAGCAATACGTGTATTGTACTACTGGGAAATAGCAACATGTGTAATGTACTGTTGGGAAGTGGCAATATGTGAAGTATACAGCTGGGAAGTAGCAACATGTGTAGTGTACTGCTGGGAAGTAACAACACGTTTTGTGTATTGCTAGGAAGTAGCAACATTGTGTATTGTACTACTAGAAGCAACAACACGTATAATGTAGTGTACTGCTTTGAAGTAACAACGCATAGCAGTGAACTACTGGGAAGTAGCAACATGTGTAGTGTACCGCTGTGGAGGTAGGAACATGTGAAGTGTACTGCTGGAAAGTAGCAACACGTGTATTGTACTACTGGAAAATAGCAACATGCGTTGCTATTGTGGTGATGTAGTGTACTGCTGGTAAGTAACAACACGTGTAGTGTACTGCTGGGAAGTAACAACACGTATAGTGTACTGTTGGCAAGTAACAACAAGTTGAATGTACTGCTAGGCCTTAGCAACACGTTTCGTGTACTCCTGGGAAGTAGCAACATGGTGTAGTGTACTGCTGGGAAGTAGTAGCACGTACAGTGTATTGCTAGGACGTAACAACATGTGTTCTGTACAGCTGGGAAGTATCAACACGTGTCGTGTAGTGCTGGGAAGAAGCAACATTGTGTAGCGTACTGCTGGGAAGTCACAACATGTGTAGTGTACTGCTGGAAAGTAGCAACATGGTATAGTGTACTGCTGGGAAGTAGCAACATATGTAGTGTACTGCTGGGATGTAACAATACTTGTAGTGTTCTGCTGGGAAGTAACAACATGTGTAGTGTACTGGTGGGAAGTAGCAACACGTGTATTTTACTACTGGGAAATAGCAACATGTGTAGTGTACTATTGGGAAGTCGCAACATGTGTTGAGTATTGTTGGGAAGAAGCACCATGTGTAGTGTACTGCTGGTAACTAAACACACGTGCAGAGTACTACTAGGAAGTAGCAACATTGTGTAGTGTAATGCTGGGAAGTAACAACGCGTGTAGTGTACTGCTCGGAAATAGCAACATAGTGTAGTGTACTGCTGGGGAAGTAGCAACATGTGTAGTGTACTGCTGGGAAGTAGCAACACGTGCATTGTACTACTGGGAAATAGCAACATGTGTTGCTATTGTGGTGGTGTAGTGTACTGCTGGTAATTAACAACACGTGTAGTGTACTGCTGGTAAGTAACAACACGTGTAGTGTACTGTTGGGAAGTAACAACAGTGTAGAGTACTGTTAGGAAGTAACAACATGGTGTAGTGTACAGCTGTTAAGTAACAACATAGTGTAGTGTACTGCTTGGAAGTAGCAAAGCGTGTAGTGAACTGCTGGGAAGTAGCGACATGTGTACAGTACTGCTGGGAAGAAACAACAAGGTGTAGTTTACTACTGGGAAGTAGCAACATTTGTAGTTAAGTGCTGGGAAGTGGTAACATGTGTAGTATACTGCTGGGAAGTTACAACATAGTGTAGTGTACTGCTGGTAAGTAGCAACACTTGTAGTGTAGTGCTGGGAAGTAACAACATAGTTTAGTGTACCGCTGGGAAGTAACAACACGTGTAGAGTACTGCTGAGAAATAGCAACATGTGTAGTGTACTGCTGAGAAGTAGCAACATGTGTAGTGTACTGCTGGGAAGTAAAAACACGTGCAGTGTACTGCTGGAAAGAAACAACACGTGTAATGTACTGCTGGGAAGTAGCAACATGGTGTTGTGTACTGCTGGTAAATAGGAACATGTGTAGTGTATTGCTGGGAAGTAGCAACATGGTGTAGTGTGCTGCAGGGAAGTAGAAACATGGTGTAGAACCGCAGGGAAGTATCAACATCGTAACAACACGTGTAATATACTGCTGGAAAGAAGCAACATGCAACATGGTGTAGTATACTGATTGGAAGTAGCAACATGGTGTAGTGTATCGCTGAGAAGTAACAACATGGTGTAGTGTACTTCTGGGAAGTAGCAATATGGTTTAGTGACCTGCTGGGAAGTAACAACATGTGTTGTGCACTGCTGGGGAAGTAGCAACATGTGTAGTGTACTGCGGCGGAGTAGGAACATGTGTTGTATACTGCTGGGAAGTAGCAACATGTGTAGAGTACCGCTGGGGAAGTAGCAACAAGTGTAGTGTTCTGCTGCGGAAGTAACAACACGTGTATTGTACTACTGGAAAATAGCAACATGCGTTGCTATTGTGGTGATGTAGTGTACTGCTGGTAGGTAACAACACGTGTAGTGTACTGCTGGGAAGTAACAACACGTATAGTGTACTGTTGGCAAGTAACAACAAGTTGAATGTACTGCTAGGCCTTAGCAACACGTTTCGTGTACTCCTGGGAAGTAGCAACATGGTGTAGTGTACTGCTGGGAAGTAGTAGCACGTACAGTTAATTGCTAGGACGTAACAACATGTGTTCTGTACAGCTGGGAAGTATCAACACGTGTCGTGTAGTGCTGGGAAGAAGCAACATTGTGTAGCGTACTGCTGGGAAGTCACAACATGTGTAGTGTACTGCTGGAAAGTAGCAACATGGTATAGTGTACTGCTGGGAAGTAGCAACATATGTAGTGTACTGCTGGGATGTAACAATACTTGTAGTGTTCTGCTGGGAAGTAACAACATGTGTAGTGTACTGGTGGGAAGTAGCAACACGTGTATTTTACTACTGGGAAAAAGCAACATGTGTTGTGTACTACTGGGAAGTAGCAACTTGTGTAGTGTACTGTTGGGAAGTAGCAATACGTGTATTGTACTACTGGGAAATAGCAACATGTTTATTGTACTGTTGGGAAGTGGCAATATGTGAAGTATATTGCTGGGAAGTAGCAAAAAGGTGTAGTATACCGTTGGGAAGTAGCAACATGGTGTAGTGTACTGCTGGGAAGTAACAACATTGTGTAGTGTACTTCTGGGCAGTAGGAATATGGTGCAGTGAACTGCTGGGAAGTAACAACATGGTGTAGTTTACTGCTGGAAAAAACATGGTGTAGTGTACTGCTGGGAAGTAGCAACATGTGTAGTGTGCTGCTGGGAAGAAGCAACATGGTGTAATGTACTGCTGGAAGTAACAACATTGTGTAGTGTACTGCTGGGAAGTAACAACACGTGTAGTGTTCTGCTACGAATAGCAACATATTGTAGAGTACAGCTGGGAAGTAGCAACATGGTGTAGAGTACTGCTGGGGAGTAGCAACATCGTGTTGTGTACTGCTGGAAAGTAGAAACATTATGTAATATACTGCTGAAAGTAGCAACACGGTATAGTAAATCGCTGAGAAGTAGCAACAGTGTGTAGTATGCTGCTGGGAAGTAGCAACATGTGTAGTGTGCTGCTGGGAAGAAGCAACATGGTATAATGTACTGCTAGGAAGTAGCAACATTGTGTAGTGTACTGCAGGGAAGTAGTAACACGTGTACTGTACCGCTGGGAAGTAGCAACATTTGTAGTGTATTTCTGGGAAGTTGCAACATGTTTAGTGTATTACTGGGAAGTAGTAATACGTGTAGTGTACCGCTGGGAATTAGCAACATGTGTAGTGCACTGCTGGGAAGTAGCAACATTATGTACTGTCATTCTGGGAAGTATACACATTGTGTAGTGTACTGCTGGTAAGTAGCAACATGTGTAGTGTACTGCTGGGAAGTAGCAGTATGTGTAGAATACTGCTGGGAAGTAGCAATATGTGTAGTATACTGCTGGGAAGTAGCAACATGTGTAGTGTACTGTAGGGAAGTAGCAACATGTTGTATTATACTGCTTGGAAGGAGCAACATGGTGTAGTGTACTGCTGGGAAGTAGAAACATGATGTAGTATACTGCGGGAAAGTAGCAACATGGTGTAGTATATCGCTGAGAAGTAGCTACATGGTGTATTATACCGCTGGGAAGTAGCAACATGTGTAGTTTACTGCTGGAAGTAACACCATGGTGTAGTGTACTGCTGGGAAGTAACAACACGTGAAGTGTACTGCTGGAAGTAACAACATTGTGTAGTGTACTGCTGGGAAGTAACAACATGGTGTAGAGTACTGCTGGGGAGTAGCAACATCGTGTAGTGTACTGCTGGAAAGTAGAAACATTATGTAATATACTGCTGAAAGTAGCAACACGGTATAGTAAATCGCTGAGAAGTAGCAACATGGTGTATTATACCGCAGGAAAGTAGCAACAGTGTGTAGTATGCTGCTGGGAAGTAGCAACATGTGTAGTGTAATGCTGGAAGTAACAACATGGTGTAGTGTACTGCTGGGAAGTAGAAACACGTTATTTATGTATTGCTGGGAAGTAACCACATTGTGTTGTGTACTGCTGGGAAGTAGCAACATGGTGCAGTATATAGCTGGGAAGTTGCTACATGTTGTATTGTACTACTGGGAAGTAGCAACATGGTGTAGTTTACTGCTGGGAAGTAACAACACGTGCAGTGTACTGATAGCAAGTAGCAACGTTGTGTAGTGTACTGGTGGGAAGTAACAACGCATGTAGTGTACTGCTGGGAAGTAGCAACAAAGTGTAGTGTACTGCGGGTAAGTAGGAACATGTGTGGTGTACTGCTGGGGAAGTAGCAACAAGTGTTGTGTACTGCTAGGAATTAGCAACATGTGTAATGTTCTGCTGGGAAGTAGCAACATGTGTAGTGAACTGATGGGAAGTAGCAACATGTGTAGTGTGCTGCTGGGAAGAAGCAACATGGTGTAGTGTACTGCAGGGAAGTAGTGACACGTGTACTGTACCGCTGGGAAGTAGCAACAGGTGTAGTGTACTTCTGGGAAGTTGCAACATGTTTAGTGTATTACTGGGAAGTAGTAATACGTGTAGTGTACCGCTGGGAATTAGTAATACGTGTAGTGTACTGCTGGGAAGTAGCAACATGGTGAACTGTCATTTTGGGAAGTATACACGTTGTGTAGTGTACTGCTGGGAAGTTTTTTTTTTTTTTTTTTTTTTTTTACATGCAAGCATGCGTATAAGGTACAAGAAAAACAGAACAAATACAACATAGAACAAAAGTACAAAGCACACATATGTACAAGGACAAAGGAACAAATCAATAGAAGACCAGCCAGAAGGGCTGACCACAAAACAAAAATGCATATACAAACAATACACAATTAGTAACACAGTGTAATACAAACATTAGGGAAAACCCCAGGACAAAATGCACACAAAACAAGCCTGCTAACACCTCAAATACATACAGAGAGGCGAGAAACATACAAGAATAAGGACAATAACAATAAAGAAAACAGATCCGCCATAACAAACGGAAGGCAAAACATAACAAAGAGCACACGCCAACAGCCTGAAGGGCACACAATATGACAAACAAGCGCACTCGACATCCATAACCAAACACACAAACGCATAGGAACCGCACACCCCCCCACTAGCCATACAAAAAAACCCACAAAACAAACCGGAGCACGCAGGAACCGGGAAACAATACCCACCCCACCCACTCACATACACACCCCACAACCAGGCAACACAAAATACATAGAAATCACTTGCGAGGAACATCGGAAGAAACGTACTTCTCCGGGAACAGCTCACAAGGATATTTCGACTTGTAAGCTTCCCAGACGAGATCTTCAAGGTCGGTAGGGTTTTTGATCCCCCGCGCTCGAGCGGGTATCATAAACTCGGGAACATCTATATCTGGCGGCATCGGCCAATGCCTAAGGTCACTGACGCAAGTCGCATAACGAGGCTGGGGAGCGCCAACCACGCCCTTCGAGGAAGCAGACGACACCGGAGAAGCGGACGAGGGTCGCCGAGCCTGCCACGCCGTCGCCATCGGAGCAGGTGTCGGACGCTGAGACGGTAGCACTTCCACGGATACCGCAGGAGACACGGAAGGGACTGCAGGAAACGGAAGAGGCGGCAAGACCGCTGCCGAGGAAACGGGTAACGAGGAAGGGGCCACAGAACATCCAGAGCGAGCATCCTTTCTCAACATCACCACCAGGCCACCCCGCTCACCACCAACTACAGCAGGGGGAACCACCGCCCACGAAGAACCGGAGCCATCCGACGCAGGCAACGCACCTGAAGCAGGACCCTCTGACACCGGACCAGAGGTTGAGGCCGAAACGCCGGCACCGGCATCCTCAGGCAAGTGTACCTCCGCCACCACCGTAGTGTGCACCACATCCGGAGCCACTCCACCGACAACGGAAGGACGACACTCGTCGAATTCGCCAACATCAGCCCACGCAGAAGAACGCCGGGAACGCTTAGGCTCGGGCCGCACATCATCAGACCCGGAGGCAGACTCAGCGACCCGCGCAGCACCAACCGAGCGAACCGACGCACGCCGCAGCACGGCAGCCTCCTCAACCACACGGGGCACCAGGCCAGGCACAGGAGGGAATGCCGGAACCACCTCAGCTCCCAGCACAGCCGGAACAGACGGCGAGGGCGCAGGGACCGGGACAGACACAGCAGAGGAAGAACTGGAAGACGAGAGGTCCGAGCAAACGGCAGGCGGAAGAGGCTCAGGGACACCAGCTGGAGCACTAGGCGAGGACCCAACCTCCGGAGGAGATGCGGCAACAACAGGGGGCGCAACAGGCGGAGCAACAGCTGCTACAGAGGGCACCTCCTCAGCCGAAGAGACGTCCATACCCACCGAATCATCCCCCACAGGAAGGGGCGGAAAATCCTCCTCACTGAAGAGATTCACTGGTGCAACAGGAGGCGCAGAACAGTCAGCAGCCTGATGGCCCAAAAGACCACAACGATAACACGTCCGCGGCTGACGGGCGTAAAACACCCGAACGTTGTACCCCATAAGGCGCACAGAGGACGGAATATCCGCCCGGAGTCTCATGCCCAGGGTGCGAATGTTAGACCGCACACCCTTAAGAGGACTAGAAGACACCACGTTCACTCTCACACTAACAACTGCGCCAAACCGCCCGAAATACCGCCGTAGCAGAGCCTCTGGAAACTCCAAGGGAGCCCCATGCACACTGATGTAAGTAAGTGCACCACTTCTATCCGAGAGGGTGACAGTGCCCGCACCATCCGGCAGGGGCAGAGTCCGCCCCTCGTATCGCCGGAGAAAATCGCGATACGCCACCTCCTCTGCAAACTTCACAATTGCCCTACGGGCCGTTACCAACTCGACCCCATAAATCGCAAACACAGGGACAGAGAGCATTTCACAAGCCAGGGCAATCTCCGGGTAACCAGCCCGCACAGAGAACTCTAGTCCCACAGACTGAGCCCGGACGACTGGGGGTAGAGGGACCCCCATCGTAACGCCACGTCAGCACAGGCGAGCAGAGACACACCCGCCCCCAACCGGCCGAAACGGGCAAACAACACCAAACTGCTGGAGCGCCGATGCAACACGTCCGCCCCTTACCGAAGCTAGGGCCAGACTCCCCTCGCTTCTCTGGGAAATAGTAGCATGTGTAGTTTACTGCTGGGAATTAGCAACATGTGTAGTTAACAGCTGGGAAGTAGTAACACGAGTAGTGTACTACTAGGAGGTAGCAACATGTTTAGTGTACAGCTGGGAAGTAGCAACACGTTTAGTGTACTGCTGGGAAGTAGCAGTATGCGTAGTATACTGCTGGGATGTAGCAATATGTGTAGTATACCGCTGGGAAGTAGCAACAAGTGTAGTGTACTGTAGGGAAGTAGCAACATGGAGTATTATACTGCTTGGAAGGAGCAACATGGTGTATTGTACTGCTGGGAAGTAGAAACATGATGTAGTATACTACGGGAATGTAGCAACATGGTGTAGTATATCCCTGAGAAGTAGCTACATGGTGTATTATACCACTGGGAAGTAGGCACAGGGTGTAGTATACTGCTGGGAAGTAGCAACATGTGTAGTTTACTGCTGGAAGTAACAACACGATGTAGTGTACTGCTGGGAAGTAGCACCACGTGAAGTGTACTGCTGGAAGTAACAACATGGTGTAGTGTACTGCTCGGAAATAGCAACACGTGAAGTGAATTGCTGGGAAGTAACAACATAGTGTAGTGTACTGCTGGGAAGTAGCAACATGGTGTAGTGTACTGCTGGAAATAGCAATATGGTGCAGTGTTCTGATAGGAAGTAACAACATGTGTAGTGTACTGCTGGGAAGTAGCAACATGGTGTAGTGAACTGCTGGGAAGTAGCAACATGGTGTAGTATAATGCTGGGAAGTATAAACACGTGTAGTGTACTGCTGGGAAGTGGCAACATTGTGTAGTGGAATGCAGGAAAGTAGCAACATGGTGTAGTGTACTTCTGGGAAGTTGCAACATGGTGTATTGTACTACTGGGAAGTAGCAACATGGTGTAGTGTACTGCTGAGAAGTAGCAACATTGTGTAGTGTACTGCTGGGAAGTAACAACACATGTAGTGTACTGCTAGGAAGTATCAACACGTGTAGTGTCTTGCTGTGAAACAGCAATATGTGTAGTGTGCTACTAGGAAGTAGCAACATGTGTAGTATACTACTGGGAAATAGCAACACGTGTAGTGTTCTGTTGGGAAGTAGCAACATGGTGTAGTGTACTGCAGGGAAGTAGCAACATGGTGTAGTGTATTGCTGGCAAGTAGCAACATGTGTAGTGTACTGTTGGGAAGTAGCAACATTGTGTAGTGTACTGCTGGGAAGTAGAAACATGATGTGTTATACTGCGGGAAAGTAGTAACATGGTGTAGTATATCGCTGAGAAGTAGCAACATGGTGCAGTGTACTGCTGGGAAGTAGCAACACGTGAAGTGTTCTGCTGGAAATAACAACGTGGTGTAGTGTACTGCTGGGAAGTAACAACATTGTGTAGTGTACTGCTGGGAAATAGCAACATGGTGTAGTGTACTGCTGGGCAGTAACAACATTGTGTAGTGTACTGCTGGAAATAGCAATATGGTGCAGTGTACTGCTGGGAAGTAGCAACATGGTGTAGTGAACTGCTGGGAAGTTGCAACCTGGTGTAGTATAATGCTGTGAAGTAGAAACACGCGTAGGGTATTGCTGGGAAGTTGCAACATTGTGTAGTGTAATGCAGGAAAGTAGCAACATGGTGTTGTGTACTTCTAGGAAGTAGCAACATGGTAAATTTTACTACTGGAAAGAAGCAACATGGTGTAGTGTACTGCTGGGAAGTAGCAATAAGTGTAGTGTACAGCTGGGAAGTAACAACATTAAGTAGTGTAATGCGGGAAATAGCAATATGGTGCAGTGTACTAATGGGAAGTAACAACATGCGTAGTCTACTGCTAGGAAGTAGCAACACGTATAGTGTCCTGATGGGAAATAGCAACATGTGTAGTGTGCAACTGGGAAGTAGCAACATGTGTAGTATACCTCTGGGTAATGGCAATACGTGTAGTGTACTGTTGGGAAGAAGCAACATGGTGTAGTATACTGCTGGGAATTGGTAACATAGTGTAATATACTGATGGGAAGTATTAACATGGTATAGAATACCGCTGAGACGTAGCAACAACGTGTAGTGTACTGCAAGGAAGTAGCAACATGGTGTAGTGTACAGCTCGGAAGTAGTAATACGTGTAGTGTACCGCTGGAATTTAGCAACATGTGTAGTGTACCGCTGGGAGGTAGCAACATTGTGTAGTGTACTTCTGGGAAGGAGACACATGGTGTAGTGAACGACTGGGAATTAGCAACGTGTGTAGTGTACTTCTGGGAAGGAGACACATGGTGTAGTGAACGACTGGGAATTAGCAACGTGTGTAGTGTACCGCTGGGTAGTAGTAAAACAAGTAGTGTACTGCTGGGAAGTAGTAACACAAGTAGTGTACCGCTGGGAAGTAGTAACACAAGTAGTGTACTGCTGGGAAGTAGCAACATGTGTTGTGTACTGCTGGGAAGAAGCAACATGTGTAGTGTACTGTTAGGAAGTAGCAGCATGTATTGTGTACTGCTGGGAAGTAGCAACACGTGTAGTGTACTGTTGGAAGTTGGAATATTTGTAGTATACTGCTTTAAAGTAGCAATATGTATAGTATACTGCTGGGTAGTAGCAACACGTGTAGTGAAATGATGGGAAGTAGCAATATGGTGTAGTATTCCGCTGTGAATTAGGGTCATTGTGTAGTATACTGATAGGAAGTAGCAGCATGGTTTACTGTATCGCTGAGAAGTAGCAACATGGTGTAGTATACGGCTGAGAAGTATCAACATAATGTAGTATTCAGCTTGGAAGTAGCATTTTCGTGCATTGTGCAGCAGGGAAGTAGCAACATTGTGATTATACCTCTGGGAAGTAGCAACATCTTGTTGTATACTGCAGGGAAGAAGCAACATAGTGTGGTATACCGTTGGGAAGTAACAACACGTGTTGTGTACTGGTAGGAACTAGCAACATTGTGTAGTGTACTGGTGGGAAGTAACAACGCATGTAGTGTACTGCTGGGAAGTAGCAACAGTGTAGTGTACTGCGGGTAAGTAGTAACATGTGTAGTGTACTGCTGGGGAAGTAGCAACAAGTGTTGTGTACTGCTAGGAAGTAGCAACATGTGTAGTGTACTGCTGGGAAGTAGCAACATGTGTAGTGAACTGATGGGAAGTAGCAACGTGTGTAGTGTACTGCTGGGAAGAAGCAACACGTGTAGTGTACTGGTAGGAACTAGCAACATTGTGTAGTGTACTGGTGGGAAGTTACAACGCATGTAGTGTACTGCTGGGAGGAAGGGTAGAATATAATATTGAATTATGTGTCAAAAAATTTCCAAAATGGTCAAAAACGATTATCAAACAAAAGTGTCAACTGAAATCATGTCTATGACTCTCAGCTATCATAATAGCATATATTAAAAGAAATTATAATTAGTTTTATTAAAAAAAAATGTAGTTAATTTTTTGTTGAATTTTATCTCTTTTGTTTATAGGGCGATTTGCATGAAACTTATACACCTGACTGCACGTAAGCCTATCTGTAAGGGTGCCAATTTTGGTTGATGTCAACCTCAAGTCACAGATGGCAACACCTTAGACTTTATTTTTTCTTATTTATTTTCAAGTAACATAAACGTTCAAATTTCTCTTTCATTTTTTATTCAAATTACATGAAACTTTCACCTTGTATCCCCCAGGTAATAGAGGTTAGGTTGGGGATAGTTGTAATGATGTGAAGAAAAAACGTGGCTAAGAATATGATGTAATATTGTACCAAGATCCATGTATCAGAGGTTAGGTCCAGGGTGGTTGGGTTGATGCACAAACAATACTTCCCCCCCCCCCATAATACGATGAATTTGAAGTTAGATAAAGGGAGGTTAGGTCCAAGACGGTTGGGTTGATACGGAAAAAGCAAAACACTTACCCAACAATTTAGCTGCAATATTGAACATAAATCCAAGTTTAACAGGCGAGGGGTAGTTAGGTTCACATCCCAAACCGTCACTTTTCTATGAATATGGATACGATTTTCAACACACACCCAAGCAGGTTAGGTACAGTGCGGTTAGGTTCATATCCAAACTTCACTTCTCTAAGAATAGATACAATATTCAACAAAGCACCAAGACCTCTGCAGGTTAGGCATAGGCATTTAGGTTCATATCCAAAAACTAATAGCAAAGTTAGTTGTAATCCAGGGTGGAATGGAAGTTGGCAGTAGACATTAACAGCTCCAACAGTTAACTCATGCTCTGGATGTGATGTGTATAGGTACATTTAGTAGAATTTGGGGAATTTTGGTTTGATATAATTAGGATAAAATTAGTGGAACTGATACACATTGGGGTATTTCGGGTTTTACCAAATGTTGTGTTAGGATAGGTAGGTTTGGTTTGGTTTGATAGGATTAATGATAGAAATCTAGTCTGGAAATTTGGAAATAGCCAGACGGGCACAGCATTATCTTTATGAAATGGTCTTGGAAATGGGAGATGTTGTGCCAAGACTGGATGTCAGATATTGGAAGCTTAGATGGAATAGGTGAAAATGTGGGTAAAATAGGCTTTGGCTGCGCTATGATACACAACATCTGGGTATATTTGTTTGAAATTGTCTCAAGTTTGATGGGGATAGGTAAACTTTCCCCAACTTTAATCAAATCTAGCTTTTGAAGCTGCTAGGTAAGATTAGGTAAGGTTGTGTAGAATAGGGTGGAATATGTTAAAAAAATTGAGGGTAAATGATCTTTGGTTGTGCTATGATACAAAACATATTGGCCATATTCGGTAGAAATTGCCTTAAATTAGATTGAATTTAGGTGGGTAAGCATAAATTTCACCAACTTTTATTCAAATCTAGCTTTGGATATGCTAACTCATGTTAGGTCAGGTGGTGTAAGGTAGGATGGAATAGGTGGAAATGTAGGTAAAAATGGGCATTAGCGGTGCTATGTTATAAATTATTTGGGTATATTTGGTGGAAATTGAATTAAATTAGGTTGAATTTAGTTGGGAAATAGCATAAATTTTGCCAACTTTAATCATATCTAGCTTTGGATATGCTAAGTTAGGTTAGGTAAGGTGCTGTAGGGTTGGATGGAATAGGTGAAAATGTGAGTAAAAATAGGCATTGGCTGTGCTATGATACAAAACATTTTGGTATATTTGGTGGAAATTCTCTGAAATTAGGTATAATTTAGGTGGGGCAGCGTAAATTTCACCAACTTTAATGAAATCTAGCTTTGGATGTACTAGGTCTGGTTAGGTAAGGTCGTGTAGAATAGGTTGGAATTGGTGAAAATGTGGGTAAAAATGGGCATTGGCTGTGCTATGCTACAAAACATTGGGTATATTTGTTGGAATTTGAATTAAATTAGGTTGAATTTAGGTGGGAATAGCTTAAATTTTGCCAACTTTAATCAATTCTAGCTTTGGATGTGTTAGGTGAGGTTGTATAGGGTAATGAACCAGGATATTCATAAAATAGTGTAAATTCACCTATTTGAGGGGTTCGAGCTATAGCTAACTTATGTAATTCATGGACAAAAGTGACATAGGCTTGTATGTGAGGCTATGGGATGCTCATATTTAGTTAGTTTAGCTTTTACTCGGTTAAATTTGGTTAAATTTGTGTAGTATATGTATAATTTTTGATCGATTTAGATGAATTTATGTTCTAATTGGGTGCATTTTTGATAGGATACAATAAATTTGCTAAAATTATCATAGAAATTACTGACTTCATCTAAGCCCAACTGTCCCTAACATAACTAAGGCAAGAACTAGCAAGTCTGTTGGAGAGTTTATCTAAATAAATAGGGGTGACATGATTGAAGAGGATGTAACATGGGGGAAGGGGGGGGGGTATTAATAAGTCATTAAAAACAATGGACATATGGTAGATAAATAGTTTAGCCCTAATAATGTTTGAAACATTTATTGTAAAAATGTTTTTATATTCAGCTGATAGGATGTAAGACTTATCATTCATTTATGTGAAATTCTGACTTTTGCGGGGTTGGTTAAACTTGGCATATTATAAATGATAACTAAAACATACCTAGAAAAGTATAATGCAAATTGTGTATTGTTTTACCTAGTTGGTTGTGATTGTAACAGCAAATAGCACAATTATTATAGGTGCGCAAGTTGTGTATTAATTATGCAGATTCTGTATTTTGCATAAGTCGTAAAATGATTGCAATTACGTATTAGTTATATTCCTACAAATTGTGTATTGTTTGTGCAAGTTGTGTATAATTATACATGTTTTGTATGCGTATTTGTTGAATTGAGTAGTTGTGTTCATGTTTGGGTTAGTTGTGTATTGATTATATTTTGTGCAAGTTGTGTATTAATTGTGCTTATGTTGTAATTGTATTTGTGTGAATTGTGCATTTGTGCTAGTTGCGTATTTACATATTTGTGCTAGTTATGTATTGTACGTATTTGTGCTGGTTATATATTTTGATTTGCATTTATGCAAGTTGTGCAATAATAATTATGAAAGATGCATAATAATTGTGCAAGTTGTGTATTAATTGCACGTGTTGTGTGATTGTATATGAACAAATTGTGGATTTACACCTGTTGTGTTTTGTCATTGCGCAAGTTATGTAATTATATAGCAAGTTTGCTTGTATTAATTGTGCAAAGTGTGTAATAATTTGTAATAATTACCCAATTTGTGTAGTAACTGTCCATGTTCTATAATCGTTTTTGTGCGAAGAGTGTAGTTACGCAAATTGTGTTTTTAATTTTGCTGAAGTGGAACTGGTGCAACTGTATTTTTGTGTGCAAATTGAGTATTTGTATAGTACTGTATATGTAATCTGAAAAAATAGATGTTCAAGTGCAAGTGTGAAAGTGTATTTTGGTTTATGATACATTGTGTGGGTATTTCTGTGAAAATTATGTTTGTGAAATTGTTTAATTTTAATGAAAGCGCATTTTTGATAGTCTAAATGTATAAGCAATTTGCTATATTTGTGCAAATACCATACTTTGTGTAAATGTTATACTCTGAGTGTACATGCAATATTTGTGTAAATGGTATATTTTTGTGTGCAACTGACATATTTAATAAGTAAATGACATATTTTGTCTATATATGACATATTTTGTGTGTGACTGGTATATTTGTGTGTAAATAATATTTTTGTACATAAATGACATATTTGGTGTGTGAATGTGGTATTTTCTGTGCAAATGGAATTTAGTGTGGAAATGCTTTGTGCTTAAAATGCTATGTTGAGTGTAAATGTGCATTTGTTTTTTAATGGGGCTACTGCAATCTTGTTCTAAATATATTTTAATGGGATTCATATGGCATAAATTACATCTGATTGCAGGCGACGAGTCACAATAACGTGGCTAAAGTATGTTGACCAGACCACACACTAGAAGATGAAGGGACGACGACGTTTCGGTCCCTCCTGGACCATTCTCAATTCGATTGTGGACAATCGACTTGAGAATGGTCCAGGAGGGACCGAAACGTCGTCGTCCCTTCACCTTCTAGTGTGTGGTCTGGTCAACATCTGATTAATGGGGCAATGGTAACAAAAACTAGAGTATTCTCTATGAATGTATGGGTTGTGGAGTATGTGTCGGTATGTATGCTTGTATTTGTGACTGCTGGTTTAGAAACAAGTTAGCAGATTTGTGTAGCAAGATTAGGAATTTTATGGTGTAGAAATGATAAGCGTATGAATATAGTGTCTAGCATCCAGCTGAGTTGCTTGATGGATGAATTGCAGTGCGACATTTAGATAGCTATTTGATGAATGTGAGGACACTTGACTAGCCTATGAACATAACTACTAATCCGCTGAGCTGCCAAATGTACGGTAACTACTTGCGGATTATAGTACGATATCTAGCTACAGAGTTTTATAATTGCTGTTGCACATAAAACTAGAATGTGCGCTATTTATTATAAACTATTATTGTAAAATAATATTGGAAGTGGGGAGTGTCTTTGATTGTTATAAGCATAGGGTGGACATGTATATGAATGAGATTGGGTGGAGATATATATAGGAGCTGCCTCATATGGGCTAAAAGGCCTTCTGCGGTTACCTTAATTCTTATGTTCAGTTCACTTGCTATGCTGCCAGATGTACGATTCTGCTCAAATTGCGGTACAACATTTGGGCAGCTACTTTAGTTTTTCTTAACTTATCAGTGCACAATGATTACAGTTGTGGATGACGAGAATGCATATTCTTAAAAGAAGGGGGCATGGGTTGGTTCTGGAAAAGTTGTTCAATGTCAACCAATATTTTTGACTAGTTGTATATTAAAAGGGCTGCAATTGTTCCAAGTTTCAGTACTGCAGCGTAAATAGAAAGGGAGATATAATTTTTTTGTTCAACGAATTTTACACGTTTTCAAGTGTGAATAAAAAAAAACACCTTTCAGATATAATCATTCTATGACACTTTTCTGACACATTAGCATATAATAAAGGTTCGTAACTTATGGAGTTTCCAAAACCTCTTTAGTTTTCCTAATACAAATATTCAAAGTTCTCCCCAAAAATTATGCAAATATGTCATGTTTATTGCTATTATAAAATCAATAAATGAACTTAGAAAAAAACGATAGGTTATCCGTTTAGAGACATATACTTTACATATAAGGTATAAGTTTCATGTAAATTGAATAAAAAATGAAAGAGTTATTCAAACGTTTATGTTAGTTGAAAACATTGAAAATAAATAAGAAAATAATAAAGTCTAAGGTGCTGCCATCTGAGGCTGAGGTTGACATCAACCAGTTTTCTCCAAAATTGGCACCCCTTACAGATAGGCTTATGTGCAGTCAGGTGTATAAGTTTCATGCAAATCGTCCGATAAAAAAACAAAAACAACAAAAATTGAAAAAAACATATTTTTTTTAATTAACTTACATTTTTTCTAATAAAACTAATTATAATATTTTTTTTAATATATGCTATTGTGATAGCTGAGAGTCATAGACATGATTTCAGTTGACACTTGTGTTTGATAATCATTTTTGACCATTTTGGAATAATTTTGACACCTACTTCAATATTTTTTTCTCCCTTCCTATTTATGCTACGATGCTGAGACTTGAGCCAGATGAAACCCATTTTTTATACAACTAGTCAAAAAAGTTTTACTGAAATCGAACAAGTTTTCATTTAATGCATTTTTTGGGTGGAAATTGGGAACCCATGCCCCCTTCCTCTGATTAGGGTAGGTGGAGATGGATAGTCTAGCCATTTTGAATGATAACATTTAACAGACTACATATGCAAGTACCATGCCAAAGGCCGCATTGGTCATCTGGTGACGTCACACCCAATTTGAAAAGTCAAGTTACTGTGGGGCCTTAACACATATTTGCTAATGGCTAACAATACCCTATCCCTATACTAAGGTCGCTTTTTGCGACGTCGCTAAACAACAACGAGTCTGTTAAATGTATTTGTTTTATAAAAGGTTAGGTCAGGTTAGTTTGATAGGGTTTATGAATTGAATAACAGAAAAATATGAGCAATGAGCGAAAAAATACGAGCATCAGAGCATCAGAGCATCGCCTGTGATGAAACACAGTGTACAGTTGAGACATTGAGAGAGATTAAGAGATTGCAATAATGTGTGAACCTCCTAGGAACCGCATGTAGAACGTCGGCTGAAAGCTATGCACTCATTGGTGGATAGCACTGCATTAAGGATGAAGACCTTTGAATGAAGGCAACTGCATAAGGCCTTATTTTAAAAACATGAAAGGCTAGATTTTACTCCTTGTAGTTCATATATATGTATACTGAATGAGTATTTGATTTGCTATATGCTGCAGTAGGGATGTGGGGAGAATGTTTTGAGCGAATTTGAGACGTACACCGCACTAGCAATGAAGGAGGAATTAAATACAAATGAGTGCTGGTGTAGCCTTTTTTTAAATCATATATATTCACATGCACTTGGGATTACTACTGAAACCCCCTGTTGAAATCTCCCTATGCTCAATAAACGATCCTTGAAGAAAGATTGACAAAGCTTAAATTACATTCTCTAGAAAGGCGAAGAAGAAGAAAAATAGGGGTGACATGATAGAGATGTGACTGAAAGGACATGTCAAAGGGGTATATTAATAGCATATTAAACGTATCAACACAAGATAGAACACGAAACAATGGGTATAAATTGGAAGAGTTTTAGATTTAGGAAAAAAGACCTGTGGTAAATACTGGTTTGGTAACAGGGTTGAACTCATTTCTAATGTCAATATGAAATCTTAGCTAGAAAATTGTCTTGGAAAACGGGTAACAGTATGAAAATACCTTATTGAGAAAAAATGAGCTTATAATGGATAACGTCATTATACATCAGGCTTGACAGAAGACAGCCTTTTAATCCCCTTTGCTATTAATATAGAAAATGGGAATAGCTACACTATAACAGAAAACGGATTATTCAGGAAGATGAAGACAGGGTGACGTCATGGACCATTTGCTATGCCTGTGCAGGGTTATCTTCTTGAGGTTATCTTGAGATGATTTTTTTTCTTTTAGTGTCCCCGCGGCCCGGTCCTCGACCAGGCCTCCACCCCCAGGAAGCAGCCCGTGACAGCTGACTAACACCCAGGTACCTATTTTACTGCTAGGTAACAGGGGCATAGGGTGAAAGAAACTCTGCCCATTGTTTCTCGCCGGCGCCTGGGATCGAACCCAGGACCACAGGATCACAAGTCCAGCGTGCTGTCCGCTCGGCCGGCCGGGTCACTGAGGAAACGCAAAACAAACGAGACAAGGGCCGGCATTTTAATCCACTTGAGCGAAATGGCAGGACATATGGGGGAGCCTTTTAGTTCCTATTTTGGAAAATGATATCTGATGGGAGGGAGCAGTTGAGAAATTCTATAGAAAAAAATTCAAAACACCCATGGGCCAATGACCGGCAGTCGGGGAAAAAAATGCGAAAACCCCCTCATTCAATGACCGGCATGGGGAAAAAATGAATACCCCCCTGATGCAATGACTGACATTGGAAAAAAAAAAACAAAATTGCCGGTAATTGCCTTGTTTCCCATTACTGTGGTGTACCGGGAGGGAGTACTGGGGGTGTACTGGGAGGGAGTACTAGGGGTGTACCAGGAGGGAGTACTGGGGGGTGTACCGGGAGGGAGTACTGGGGGTGTACTGGGAGGGAGTACTGGGGGTGTACCGGGAGGGAGTACTGGGGGTGTACCGGGAGGGAGTACTGGGGGTGTACTGGGAGGGAGTACTGGGGGTGTACCGGGAGGGAGTACTGGGGGTGTACTGGGAGGGAGTACTGGGGGTGTACCGGGAGGGAGTACTTGGGGTGTACTGGGAGGGAGTACTGGGGATGTACCGGGAGGGAGTACTGGGGGAGTACTGGGAGGGAGTACTGGGGGTGTACCGGGAGGGAGTACTGGGGGGTGTACCGGGAGGGAGTACTGGGGGTGTACTGGGAGGGAGTACTGGGGGTGTACCAGGAGGGAGTACTGGGGGTGTACCGGGAGGGAGTACTGGGGGTGTACCGGGAGGGAGTACTGGGGGTGTACTGGGAGGGAGTACTGGGGATGTACCGGGAGGGAGTACTGGGGGAGTACTGGGAGGGAGTACTGGGGGGTGTACCGGGAGGGAGTACTGGGGGTGTACCGGGAGGGAGTACTGGGGGTGTACTGGGAGGGAGTACTGGGGGTGTACCGGGAGGGAGTACTTGGGGTGTACTGGGAGGGAGTACTGGGGGGTGTACCGGGAGGGAGTACTGGGGGTGTACCGGGAGGGAGTACTGGGGGTGTACTGGGAGGGAGTACTGGGGGTGTACCGGGAGGGAGTACTGGGGGGTGTACCGGGAGGGAGTACTGGGGGGTGTACCGGGAGGGAGTACTGGGGGGTGTACCGGGAGGGAGTACTGGGGGTGTACCGGGAGGGAGTACTGGGGGGTGTACCGAGAGGGAGTACTTGGGGTGTACTGGGAGGGAGTACTGGGGATGTACCGGGAGGGAGTACTGGGGGAGTACTGGGAGGGAGTACTGGGGGGTGTACCGGGAGGGAGTACTGGGGGTGTACCGGGAGGGAGTACTGGGGGTGTACTGGGAGGGAGTACTGGGGGTGTACCGGGAGGGAGTACTTGGGGTGTACTGGGAGGGAGTACTGGGGGGTGTACCGGGAGGGAGTACTGGGGGTGTACTGGGAGGGAGTACTGGGGGTGTACCAGGAGGGAGTACTGGGGGGTGTACCGGGAGGGAGTACTGGGGGTGTACTGGGAGGGAGTACTGGGGGTGTACCGGGAGGGAGTACTGGGGGTGTACCGGGAGGGAGTACTGGGGGTGTACTGGGAGGGAGTACTGGGGGTGTACCGGGAGGGAGTACTTGGGGTGTACTGGGAGGGAGTACTGGGGATGTACCGGGAGGGAGTACTGGGGGAGTACTGGGAGGGAGTACTAGGGGTGTACCAGGAGGGAGTACTGGGGGGTGTACCGGGAGGGAGTACTGGGGGTGTACCGGGAGGGAGTACTGGGGGTGTACCGAGAGGGAGTACTGGGGGTGTACCGGGAGGGAGTACTGGGGGTGTACTGGGAGGGAGTACTAGGGGTGTACCAGGAGGGAGTACTGGGGGGTGTACCGGGAGGGAGTACTGGGGGTGTACCGGGAGGGAGTACTGGGGGTGTACCGGGAGGGAGTACTGGGGGTGTACCGGGAGGGAGTACTGGGGGTGTACTGGGAGGGAGTACTAGGGGTGTACCAGGAGGGAGTACTGGGGGGTGTACCGGGAGGGAGTACTGGGGGTGTACCGGGAGGGAGTACTGGGGGTGTACCGGGAGGGAGTACTGGGGGTGTACCGGGAGGGAGTACTGGGGGTGTACTGGGAGGGAGTACTGGGGGTGTACCGGGAGGGAGTACTTGGGGTGTACTGGGAGGGAGTACTGGGGATGTACCGGGAGGGAGTACTGGGGGAGTACTGGGGGTGTACCGGGAGGGAGTACTGGGGGTGTACCGAGAGGGAGTACTGGGGGTGTACCGGGAGGGAGTACTGGGGGTGTACCGGGAGGGAGTACTGGGGGTGTACTGGGAGGGAGTACTAGGGGTGTACCAGGAGGGAGTACTGGGGGGTGTACCGGGAGGGAGTACTGGGGGTGTACCGGGAGGGAGTACTGGGGGTGTACCGGGAGGGAGTACTGGGGGTGTACCGGGAGGGAGTACTGGGGGTGTACTGGGAGGGAGTACTGGGGGTGTACCGGGAGGGAGTACTGGGGGTGTACCGGGAGGGAGTACTGGGGGTGTACCGAGAGGGAGTACTGGGGGTGTACCGGGAGGGAGTACTGGGGGTGTACCGGGAGGGAGTACTGGGGGTGTACCGGGAGGGAGTACTGGGGGTGTACCGGGAGGGAGTACTGGGGGTGTACCGAGAGGGAGTACTGGGGGTGTACTGGGAGGGAGTACTGGGGTGTACTGGGAGGGAGTACTGGGGGTGTACTGGGAGGGAGTACTAGGGGTGTACCAGGAGGGAGTACTGGGGGGTGTACCGGGAGGGAGTACTGGGGGTGTACCGAGAGTGAGTACTGGGGGTGTACCGGGAGGGAGTACTGGGGGTGTACCGGGAGGGAGTACTGGGGGGTGTACCGGGAGGGAGTACTGGGGGGTGTACCGGGAGGGAGTACTGGGGGTGTACCGAGAGGGAGTACTGGGGGTGTACCGGGAGGGAGTACTGGGGATGTACCGGGAGGGAGTACTGGGGGTGTACCGGGAGGGAGTACTGGGGGTGTACCGGGAGGGAGTACTGGGGATGTACCGGGAGGGAGTACTGGGGATGTACCGGGAGGGAGTACTGGGGGTGTACCGGGAGGGAGTACTGGGGGTGTACCGGGAGGGAGTACTGGGGGTGTACCGGGAGGGAGTACTGGGGGGTGTACCGGGAGGGAGTACTGGGGGGTGTACCGGGAGGGAGTACTGGGGGTGTACCGAGAGGGAGTACTGGGGGTGTACCGGGAGGGAGTACTGGGGATGTACCGGGAGGGAGTACTGGGGGTGTACCAGGAGGGAGAACTAGGGATGTACCGGGAGGGAGTACTGGGGGGTGTACCGGGAGGGAGTACTGGGGGTGTACCGGGAGGGAGTACTGGGGATGTACCGGGAGGGAGTACTGGGGATGTACCGTGAGGGATGCTGCCTGGGAGGGTGGGTGAGACCGGATGACCAGCAATGTGGGTGAACAGAACCATGAGTGAGATTACTAACCTATCAGTATTTACCTAACACTGCAGATGAGCCCTTCACAATGTGTACTTACCGAACGGTCAATACATGTTCCAGTCAATCCTCAAGATGTTTCATTCCTCCTTTACAATTAACTTCGTTCAATATTTCATCACTGGTAAGATGTAGTTGTGTGCTCTGTCTTCACTCCCATACTCTATGTCCGGGGTAACACATAACTCACTCACAAGATCTCAGTCAGGAATTCAATCATAAATTAAGCGATGTAACATCACTTACTTTAACAATATCATATCTCATTTTTTTCTCTTTATCAACTTATTACATCTTTCTTTCATATCATAACTTCTTAAGTAGTAGACAACCAAGAAAGTAGTTAAGGTTACCTTTGTATTGTATCTTTATTCAACATTAAACTCTGACATAACTTTGTAGTTTCACAAGACGAATTAAGTCATCTTTCATGCAGTATGACTCACTCATTCTGGGTCATAGCTACTCTCTTAATGTCTCAAAGTTCAAGACTAACGGTACTTGGAGTATAATTGTCCGAACTTTACATGACTTGTGTAAACTCAACCCTCCAATAGTCTTTCCCAAATTCCCTGAGTACTTAAGGGTGAGTGACACCTGCTCCAGTGAACATGTGTCAGCGTGCAGCAGCGTGCGGGTACGCGCGCGCACGTGTCCCCGTGAGACCCTGTTCCCAGTATTTTTTATCTCACGTTTTCATTTTGTTTTCCATGTTAGGATCTGGAAACAGACTATTAAACTTTCGTGCCAGTTCCATACTTCACCTGATCCTTTGCAGTATTATACAATTACCACTTATTGGACAGCTGAATGGACAGCGCTTCGGATTCGTAGTCCTGAGGTTCTGGGTTCGTTCCCCGGTGGAGGTCGAGTCAAATGGACAAAGTGTTTCTTTCACCCTGATGCCCCATGTTACCTAGCAGTAAATAGATACCTGGGAGTTAAACAGCTGCAACGGGGTGCTTCCTGGGGGGGGGGTGTAATAAAGAGGAGGCCTGGTCGAGGACCGGGCCGCGGGGACGTTAAGCCCCGAAATCATCTCAAGATAGAAGGTATTCATACACAGCGGGATGAGTCAGTGATGTAGTATATTATAGTGCAGTGACTTAGTTGTTCAGAGTGACTAAGTTGTTCAGAGTGACTTAGTTGTTCACAGTGACTTAGTTGTTCAGAGTGACTAAGTTGTTCAGAGTGACTTAGTTGTTCACAGTGACTTAGTTGTTCACAGTGACTTAGTTGTTCAGAGTGACTTAGTTGTTCAGAGTGACTAAGTTGTTCAGAGTGACTTAGTTGTTCACAGTGACTTAGTTGTTCAGAGTGACTTAGTTGTTCAGAGTGACTAAGTTGTTCAGAGTGACTTAGTTGTTCAGAGTGACTTAGTTGTTCAGAGTGACTTAGTTGTTCAGAGTGACTTAGTTGTTCAGAGAGACTAAGTTGTTCAGAGTGACTTAGTTGTTAAGAGTGACTTAGTTGTTCAGAGAGACTAAGTTGTTCAGAGTGACTTAGTTGTTCAGAGAGACTAAGTTGTTCAGAGTGACTTAGTTGTTAAGAGTGACTTAGTTGTTCAGAGAGACTAAGTTGTTCAGAGTGACTTAGTTGTTCAGAGTGACTTAGTTGTTCAGAGAGACTAAGTTGTTCAGAGTGACTTAGTTGTTCAGAGAGACTAAGTTGTTCAGAGTGACTTAGTTGTTAAGAGTGACTTAGTTGTTCAGAGAGACTAAGTTGTTCAGAGTGACTTAGTTGTTCAGAGTGACTTAGTTGTTCAGAGAGACTAAGTTGTTCAGAGTGACTTAGTTGTTCAGAGAGACTTAGTTGTTAAGAGTGACTTAGTTGTTCAGAGTGACTAAGTTGTTAAGAGTGACTTAGTTGTTCAGAGTGACTTAGTTGTTAAGAGTGACTTAGTTGTTCAGAGAGACTTAGTTGTTAAGAGTGACTTAGTTGTTCAGAGTGACTAAGTTGTTAAGAGTGACTTAGTTGTTCAGAGTGACTAAGTTGTTAAGAGTGACTTAGTTGTTCAGAGTGACTAAGTTGTTAAGAGTGACTTAGTTGTTCAGAGTGACTAAGTTGTTAAGAGTGACTTAGTTGTTAAGAGTGACTTAGTTATTCAGAGTGACTTAGTTGTTCAGAGAGACTAAGTTGTTCAGAGTGACTTAGTTGTTAAGAGTGACTTAGTTGTTCAGAGTGACTTAGTTGTTAAGAGTGACTTAGTTGTTAAGAGTGACTTAGTTGTTCAGAGTGACTTAGTTGTTCAGAGTGACTTAGTTGTTCAGAGTGACTTAGTTGCTCAGAGTGACTTAGTTGTTCAGAGTGACTTAGTTGTTCAGAGTGACTTAGTTATTCAGAGTGACTTAGTTGTTCAGAGTGACTTAGTTGTTCAGAGTGACTTAGTTGTTCAGAGTGACTTAGTTGTTCAGAGTGACTTAGTTTTTCAGAGTGACTTAGTTATTCAGAGTGACTTAGTTGTTCAGAGTGACTTAGTTGTTCAGAGTGACTTAGTTGTTCAGAGTGACTTAGTTGTTCAGAGTGACTTAGTTATTCAGAGTGACTTAGTTGTTCAGAGTGACTTAGTTGTTCAGAGTGACTTAGTTATTCAGAGTGACTTAGTTGTTCAGAGTGACTTAGTTGTTCAGAGTGACTTAGTTGTTCAGAGTGACTTACTTGTTCAGAGTGACTTAGTTGTTCAGAGTGACTTAGTTGCTCAGAGTGACTTAGTTGTTCAGAGTGACTTAGTTGTTAGGAGTGACTTAGTTGTTCAGAGTGACTTAGTTGTTCAGAGTGACTTAGTTGTTCAGAGTGACTTAGTTATTCAGAGTGACTTAGTTATTCAGAGTGACTTAGTTGTTCAGAGTGACTTAGTTGTTCAGAGTGACTTAGTTATTCAGAGTGACTTAGTTGTTCAGAGTGACTTAGTTGTTCAGAGTGACTTAGTTGTTCAGAGTGACTTAGTTGTTCAGAGTGACTTAGTTGTTCAGAGTGACTTAGTTGCTCAGAGTGACTTAGTTGTTCAGAGTGACTTAGTTGTTCAGAGTGACTTAGTTATTCAGAGTGACTTAGTTGTTCAGAGTGACTTAGTTGTTCAGAATAATTTAGTTGTTTGAAGTGACTTAGTTGTTCGGAGTGATTCAGTTGTTTTCTGAGAGATGTTGTCGTTTTCAGAGTGACTTTGTTTGTCTTCACTGAGACTTTGTTTTCCAGTGTCGTAGTTTTTTTCAGTGTCTTAGTGACTTAGTGTCTACGCGCCCGAGCCTTCTAGGTGCGGGCGCCTAGAAACTAAGTCACTGAGAAACTAAGAGCCATCATGCTAAGCACATGCTGAGATCACGCTCATCCGTCAGTTATCCATCTCCGCCGATGGAGGGGATCCTCTACGTCCTCATTTCCCCTACTCGCTAGGAAGTAGCAACATGGTGTAGTATACTGCTGGGAAGTAGCAACATGGTGTAGTATACTGCTGGGAAGTAGCAACATGGTGTAGTATACTGCTGGGAAGTAGCAACATGGTGTAGTATACTGCTGGGAAGTAGCAACATGGTGTAGTATACTGCTGGGAAGTAGCAACATGGTGTAGTGTACTGCTGGGAAGTAGCAACATGGTGTAGTATACTGCTGGGAAGTAGCAACATGGTGTAGTATACTGCTGGGAAGTAGCAACATGGTGTAGTTTACTGCTGGGAAGTAGCAACATGGTGCAGTATACTGGTGGGAAGTAGCAACATGGTGTAGTATACTGGTGGGAAGTAGCAACATGGTGTAGTTTACTGCTGGGAAGTAGCAACATGGTGTAGTATACTGGTGGGAAGAAGCAACATGGTGTAGTTTACTGCTGGGAAGTAGCAACATGGTGTAGTTTACTGCTGGGAAGTAGCAACATGGTGTAGTTTACTGCTAGGAAGTAGCAACATGGTGTAGTTTACTGCTGGGACCGTCAACCTATCCTCTTAAAAAGAACGTCGCTTTTGGCCGTTTGCCAGTATGGCCGAATTTGGACGTAATTTGAAAATGAAAATAAATTTGGGATTTTTTTTTCAACAACAGTAAGTTAAGGGTCCTCTGATAGGTTAGGTGGACAGGAAATTCTCATAAAGTTTCAAAACGTTATGAAAAACGTTAATTTAAAGTGTCCTCTTATAACCTCTGCGCGTACGCCGGACGACTCAAATAGAAAACGGAACAGAACGTCACTTTTGTGAGTCGATTTCATTTTAAATTACGTCCAAATTTGGCCATAGTGCGCATACGAGCCAAAAGTGACGTTATTTTTAAGAGGACGGGTTGGGGACGTAGCAACATGGTGTAGTGTACTGCTGGGAAGTAGCAACATGGTGTAGTTTACTGCTAGGAAGTAGCAACATGGTGTAGTGTACTGCTGGGAAGTAGCAACATGGTGTAGTATACTGCTGGGAAGTAGCAACATGGTGTAGTGTACTGCTGGGAAGTAGCAACATGGTGTAGTATACTGCTGGGAAGTAGCAACATGTGTCGTCTACTGCTGGGAAGTAGCAACATGGTGTAGTTTACTGCTGGGAAGTAGCAACATGGTGTAATATACTGCTGGGAAGTAGCAACATGTGTAGTATACTGCTGGGAAGTAGCAACATGGTGTAGTTTACTGCTGGGAAGTAGCAACATGGTGTAATATACTGCTGGGAAGTAGCAACATGTGTAGTATACTGCTGGGAAGTAGCAACATGGTGTAGTTTACTGCTGGGAAGTAGCAACATGGTGTAATATACTGCTGGGAAGTAGCAACATGGTGTAGTATACTGGTGGGAAGTAGCAACATGGTGTAGTATACTGGTGGGAAGTAGCAACATGGTGTAGTTTACTGCTGGGAAGTAGCAACATGGTGTAGTATACTGGTGGGAAGAAGCAACATGGTGTAGTTTACTGCTGGGAAGTAGCAACATGGTGTAGTTTACTGCTGGGAAGTAGCAACATGGTGTAGTTTACTGCTAGGAAGTAGCAACATGGTGTAGTTTACTGCTGGGACCGTCAACCTATCCTCTTAAAAAGAACGTAGCTTTTGGCCGTTTGCCAGTATGGCCGAATTTGGACGTAATTTGAAAATGAAAAAAATATGAAAATAAATTTGGGATTTTTTTTTCAACAACAGTAAGTTAAGGGTCCTCTGATAGGTTAGGTGGGCAGGAAATTCTCATAAAGTTTCAAAACGTTATGAAAAACGTTAATTTAAAGTGTCCTCTTATAACCTCTGCGCGTACGCCGGACGACTCAAATAGAAAACGGAACAGAACGTCACTTTTGTGAGTCGATTTCATTTTAAATTACGTCCAAATTTGGCCATAGTGCGCATGCGAGCCAAAAGTGACGTTATTTTTAAGAGGACGGGTTGGGGACGTAGCAACATGGTGTAGTGTACTGCTGGGAAGTAGCAACATGGTGTAGTTTACTGCTAGGAAGTAGCAACATGGTGTAGTGTACTGCTGGGAAGTAGCAACATGGTGTAGTATACTGCTGGGAAGTAGCAACATGGTGTAGTGTACTGCTGGGAAGTAGCAACATGGTGTAGTATACTGCTGGGAAGTAGCAACATGTGTCGTCTACTGCTGGGAAGTAGCAACATGGTGTAGTTTACTGCTGGGAAGTAGCAACATGGTGTAATATACTGCTGGGAAGTAGCAACATGTGTAGTATACTGCTGGGAAGTAGCAACATGGTGTAGTTTACTGCTGGGAAGTAGCAACATGGTGTAATATACTGCTGGGAAGTAGCAACATGTGTAGTATACTGCTGGGAAGTAGCAACATGGTGTAGTTTACTGCTGGGAAGTAGCAACATGGTGTAATATACTGCTGGGAAGTAGCAACATGTGTAGTATACTGCTGGGAAGTAGCAACATGGTGTAGTATACTGCTGGGAAGTAGCAACATGGTGTAGTATACTGCTGGGAAGTAGCAACATGGTGTAATATACTGCTGGGAAGTAGCAACATGTGTTGTATACTGCTGGGAAGTAGCAACATGGTGTAGTATACTGCTGGGAAGTAGCAACATGGTGTAGTATACTGCTGGGAAGTAGCAACATGGTGTAGTTTACTGCTGGGAAGTAGCAACATGGTGTAATATACTGCTGGGAAGTAGCAACATGTGTAGTATACTGCTGGGAAGTAGCAACATGGTGTAGTATACTGCTGGGAAGTAGCAACATGGTGTAGTATACTGCTGGGAAGTAGCAACATGGTGTAGTATGTTACGAACCTCTAATCTCATTTTTATGAATAACTGATTCGTAACGTTTATTAGCTTAGTGAGTAGAATATATATTTCCATACAGATGTAATAAAGATAGTAGTGTGTTTTGTATTACCTATTGTGTTACTAATTAGAGTATTATTCGTGTTTTGGGTGACTAGTGTGTATTAGTCATGCCTTGGGTGACTAGCGTGTATTAGTCATGCCTTGGGTGACTAGCGTGTATTAGTCGTGTCTTGGGTGACTAGCGTGTATTAGTCATGTCTTGGGTGACTAGCGTGTATTAGTCGTGTCTTGGGTGACTAGCGTGTATTAGTCATGTCTTGGGTGACTAGCGTGTATTAGTCATGTCTTGGGTGACTAGCGTGTATTAGTCGTGTCTTGGGTGACTAGCGTG
The DNA here is from genome assembly GCF_040958095.1 of Procambarus clarkii. Classification (NCBI taxonomy): domain Eukaryota; kingdom Metazoa; phylum Arthropoda; class Malacostraca; order Decapoda; family Cambaridae; genus Procambarus; species Procambarus clarkii. The sequence goes on along the minus strand of NC_091169.1, from coordinate 13,765,123 downwards.
TATTAGTCATGTCTTGGGTGACTAGCGTGTATTAGTCGTGTCTTGGGTGACTAGCGTGTATTAGTCATGTCTTGGGTGACTAGCGTGTATTCATGATGTGGGATATATATGTGAGCCAGGAGGAGTCAAGTGGTACTTGGGAGGTGTCACTAGGCTTGGCCGGATATTGTGGGATTAAGGATACCAACCTTTTCATATAAGAATGTTGTTGGCTGTTTCCTTGATTTTTATTGGTGACAATGAATTATAAAATACTGTCCGCTAAGAAGTAAATAAAATCAGTCACCAGTGTGTTTCCTCACAGCTCCAGCATCTCCAGAGTCCACGTCTAGTCAAATACAAAACGAAGTTACAGAAGGTTCAGAGGTATGCCACCAGGCTAGTCGTCGAGCTGACAGGAATGATCTACGAGGAAAGATTACTGGAACTAAACCTCAAGACACTGGATGACAAAAGAGTTAGGGAAGACATGATCACTACTTTTAAAATTCTTAGAGGAATTGACAAGGTAGATAAAAATAAATTGTTTAGCATGGGTGGTACGCGAACAAGGGAAATCAGTGTGAGAGGATGGTGTCACCAGCTAAACTTCCACTGGCTTTACATTGTCTGTGGTGTCAGCCGGTGCACGGTAAGTGCACGGGCCTAGTCCAGGTGACCGGTACCGAAGCATCTCGAGTTTGGGCTCATCTGAGAGCCCCAGTCATCAGAATTCCAAATTTGTTACAATGGCCGTTGTGACCCATTCGTGTACAGAGTTAGAGCAAGCAGCATCTTTTATTGTGTATAACTTGGAGGGGAGACAGTTTGCGCAGGAGAAGCGAGGCTTGGAAGCACACAGGTGGCCTACCTCCCGCTCACCACCCTTGTTCCCATGGCAACCTCACCGGCCATCTTGGGCAGCCATCTTGGAGTCGCCCTGCAGCTATGGGAGCTCGTCTCTGATTGGTTGAGAGGGTAGGTAGCTGTATGCCTCCCTGTGATAGGTTCGTTTGAGGCAGGACCCGGCGTCTTGCCGAGACAACGCCATTCTGCATCCAGCCGCCGCATTTGCCTAACTACCCTGTACTCATTTGGCCAATTTAGGTATAGGGCGTAGTGGTGGCTGGTTACTTCACATCTCCAGCGACCAGCCACATCGTCGAGGGCTCGTGGAACGCAGCAGAATCCAGGAACTCGTCGTATTTGTGGGGTTAGCAAGGGAGTGTGGAAATCGTAGATATTGGGTAAAGTAGCAAACGAGCAGCAACGGACTCGTGGGTACTCATTCCACTGATTAAGTCAGACGTTCTGATTCCTGCTATTGCTCTATAGCAGTCGAGTGAACCGGGAAATATCCTGCCAGTGTTCAGGGCAGTTTTCTCATAGAAATTCGCGTGAATTTCGAGTCATAGTGTTTGCCGCCATCTGTGTATGAACGCACCACATGACCGGTTGTGGGTATACGAACCACATTGTGTGTTGTGAGAAAGGTTACGAGAAACGTGCAGAGCAATCTGTGTACGAACGCCACCACGCGAGGTAACAACCAGGGGCCAGATTCACGAAAGCACTTACGCAAGCACTTACGAACGTGTACATCTTTCCTCAATCTTTGACGGCTTTGGTTACATTTATTAAACAGTTTACAAGCATGAAAACTTCCCATTCAACTGTTGTTATTGTTATAAACAGCCTCCTGGTGCTTCGGAGCTCATTAACTGTTTAGTAATTGTAAACAAAGCCGCCAAAGATTGAGAAAAGATGTACAGGTTCGTAAGTGCTTGCATAACTGCTTCGTGAATCTGACCCCTGTCCTCTTAAAAATAACGTCGCTTTTGGCCGTTTACCCGTATGGCCGAAAGTGGACGTAATTTGAAAATGAAAAAAAATGAATTTGGGATTTTTTTTTCAACAACAGTAAGTTAAGGGTCCTCTGATAGATTAGGTGGGCAGGAAATTCTCATTAAAGTTTCAAAACGTTATGAAAAACGTTAATTGAAAGTTTCCTGTTCTAACCCTTACCGAGTAAGCCGGACGACTCAAACAGAAAACGGGACAGTACGTCACTATTGTGAGTCGATTTCATTTCAAATTATGTCCAAATTTGGCCATAGCGTGCATACGAGGCACAAGTGCCGTTATTTTTAAGAGGACGGGCTGACCAGCTAACCTAACCACCTTGATCAACCACCTACAAGCAAGGGGGCTGTGTATGGTGGGACACTTTGGTGCCTGGATGTGAGCCGGCTGTGTAAATGAGAGTATGTACCTTGTGTGTATTTTGATGATTATATTCTCTAGGTCTGATTTCGAGGTCAGGTGTTCTGTCCCATTGCTTCCAAGCACCCGTAGGGGTGAAGAAAAGTGCAGGCGCGTGAGATTTTCACCCTTATTGACATTTTTGTCAGTCTCAGAGGGATTTAGCCTGGTTTAGACATGTGTCCCTGTATGTGTGTGTGAGTGTACACACGGGAACAAAGTATACATAGATTAGCCAAGGACGGTGAGGGTTGTCCTAGTAATTTATATTCCAATCTAGAATTTATGTTAATTCATTCTTGATGCTTATCTTGTTCCATGTGGTGTAATCTTTTGAAGGTGTGTAAGTTCAGAACTGGTCATAAGTGCACAGGTAAAGTGTCAGTGTGTAACACCAGGGATTCCTGGCATTTGATTATTGTGGAGTGATACCCGAGTGTGGTTATTTCTCATGTTGTGTTCCCCAGGGCTGTGACAAGTGTGATTATATATGTGGTTCCGTAGCTGACGTGTTAACGTAATTTGGGTAGATTTTTGTGGTGAGTGACGAGGCTGTCTGGAGTGACAGTTAACCGCTCTGTCGAGTAACGTAAATTTTCCGGGGTAATTATCGATCCGTGGGATCGCTAATCACTCACTCAAGTTGATTAAGGAGTATGTGTGATCTGGGTTTGTGAGGAGTGTGATTGTAACGTAAATCACTGTGATTTGTTAGTGTGATTTATCATTGTCGTGGGTGAAATTCTGACATTGAGTCGAGTACTTGGGTTATATTTCCTATGTATCTGGTGGACATCGAAATCCAGTATTGAGTGAGGTGATTGCAAGGCAATTAATGTAACATAACCTAGGGAACACCCATTGCTTTAGATAATTGTTCTATAACAACTTGAGTAACGTAAGATACATTTGGGTTAATTATTTCCTAGGTACAGCTGTGTTAGTCTCTCAGAGAGCCTGGGTAAAGCCGGACATGAATTGTAGAATTCCGGGAGGGCTGAATCCTCAATTTTAAGTATTGTCTATTGTAATTATCGGTCAGTGGGCAGGTAATTAACGGGTTCCAGGAAGTCAAGGTAATTTAATTCGATCAGGGTTGATCGACTCACACGAAGGCTCTATTGTTCCATTAACGTAACATGAGTGTTGGCCTGTAGCTACTACGTGATGGTCGTCTTGTTGACGGTGTGGTGCGGCCATTGGCCGGGGCCCGGCAGGTGTTATGGCGTAGGCTAGTGGTGGCCGTGTTTGCCGGGTCTACACCGCTCGGCTTGATTTCTCGGCGCCCATTGACTGGCCCTTGGTGTAGGTCGCCCTTATGGATGTCCTGGAAGTGAAGTACCCTGATCTCTACGGTTTATAGAAACTTTCCCCTACCCGAGTGGCGGTGACGTTTTCCTCAGCGAGTTTGTATCAATTGTTTGTGCGCCGCTGGGGTACGTGGACGCATGTGCTTCCGGGTACTGCTGTAACGGTGGAGGTCTCGGATCCATGGGGATCCCTGACATTTGTAAGCGTCCATGGTGCGCCGGTTCATTTTTCTGGGGATGAGTTGTGCGCTGCGTTCCGTTGGTATGGTATGGTGATGGGGCACCATCATACCTGTCTACATAGTGGGTACCTGAAGGGGCTCCGTATGGGTGCGCATACTTTGCGCATGCGACTCTCTGGGGCTATTCCCTCCCGAGTAGTTGTGTGTGGGTTTTACGTGCGTGTGTTTTACCAGGGTCAGACTCGCTCCTGCTTCCAGTGTGGTGAGGTGGGCCATTTCGCTGCTGCTTGCCATGCCCCTTGCACGGGGGGACCCATCGGTGTTCCATGGGGATGATTTTCCGCTTTTGCCGGAGGCTGGGGCACCCCCAGTGGGTCTGGGCTCTATGGGTGTTCCTGAGGAGGTGTCTTCCCCTGCTGTCCCTGCCTCTACGTCTGCTGCTGGTTTCTCTGCTTTGCCAGTTGACTCTGCTGATCTCGCGTCTCCTGCTTTGGGTGCGCCTTTGATGGTGGCAGCGGAGGTGCATCGTGACCCGTGTGTATCCTTGGAGTCTGACGTGTGTGGTGTGGGGCCGAAGGACGGCCCGTGTGCAGTGGCCGGTGCGCTTCCCGCGGCCGGGGGTGATGTAGATCCGGTGTCTCCTGATGGCCAGCCCTGCGGTGTTCCTGATGCTGGTGAGGTGGCGCCGCCGTCTGCTGTTGCTTGTGCTGGGCCTCCTGTGGTTGCGCTGGGGTCTTCTGTTCCTCGACGGAAGCGCGCTCCGAGGGATCGGTCGCATAGCAAGGGGCCCCCCTGGGAAGAGGATTGAGGCTTCGAGTGGTGTGGCTTTGGCAGGTGCTCCTCCCTCCACTTCTCCAGTGGTACCTTCTCCCCCTTCGGAAGCGGGGTATGGCGTTGAGCATGGCGTCGGTCTCGGGGCGGTGGAGGACGTGGCGAAGACGTGGGCGGTGTCCTCGAAGCCTGGGGGGGCCCTCGTCACAGTGTGTCCCTCCCTTGATTATTAAGGCGACTCCTGGCTGGTCATCTTCCGGAGTGCGTCAGGGGGTTGAGCCTGGTGGTGTAGGTGTGACTCCCACTGCGGGTACGGATGTGTCCCCTGAGGGACGCGTCGGGTTGGGGTGTCCTGAGGTTCTCCCGATGGCGCCCTCTGTTGTGTGTGCGTCTTTGAATGTTCGAGGTTTGAATGATCTTGGGGTCCAGTTGGGCCTGTTGGATGTTCTGCAGGAGCACCGAGTGGTTGTGGCTCTGATCCAACAGCATAATGTTCGTGATGTGTCTGTTGCAGTGTTTGAGTGCGCATTTTCATGTTGTGCTCAACCCGCCGAGGACGTCCTTCAGGGGGACGCTTATGTTGTTTTCTAGGAGGGCTTCCTTCTCCGTGCTTCACACGGTTTTGTTTGTGAGGGGTGGAGTTTTTGGGAGTCGTCATTCCGTTTCTAATGGTGTATGCCCCCTCGGGGGCGGCGCGCCGTCAGGAGTGGGAGGAGTTTTTTCGGGTGGGGCTTCTCCCTTTCTTGCGTCATGATACGCGGAGTATGATTTTTGGTGGAGATTTTAATTGTGTGACGAGTGCGCGGGACTGTAGTAGCACCCGCCCGCAGAATGTCTCGGGTGCGTTCTTGTGGTTTCAAGGATGCTGCTGTGCTCTGAGGGGGTGAGTTATCTTTTACTTTTGCTGCGCGTGGGGTGCGTTCAGGGATTAATCCGGTGTATGTTACTGGCGGGGAGTGTTCTGTGTTCGCTTTCCACACTGTCCCGGTTGCGTTCTCGGACCATAGTTTAGCGGTGGTTCGGGTTGGTGTGCCCAGTCAGGTGCGAGTTGGTGCGGGGTGGTGGAAGCTGAATTGTGGGTTGTTGCGTTGTCTGCCGGTTTGTGGGCTGTTTCAGGTTTGGTGGTCGGGGTTCTAGCCCGGCGGTTTGAGTTTCCTTCTATTTTGGATTGGTGGAAGTTGTGTAAGGGGCAGTGTAGGTTGTTTTTTCAGGTGGTTGCCAAACGTGAGGCTGCTGGGAGGTTTGGGTTGGTGTGGTTGCTTCAGGCGAGGCTTTCGCGGTTGTATGTGTGATACAATGCTGGGTTTGACTGTTTTGGGAAAATTGCAGAGTGTAAGGAGCGTATTTGTGGTTTGCGGAATGAGTGGGCTGAGGGTGTTTGTGTGCGTGCTCATGTGAGTGAGCGTGTTGACGGGGGAACGGCTCTCTCTGTTTCTTTTAGGGAAGGTGAAGGCTGCAAGGGACTCTGTTCTTTTTACGGCTCTGCAAAGGCCGGATGGGTCCTTTGTTTCGGACACCGGTGGTGTGTTGCATTATGTTTGGCAGGAGTTGGCTGCACTCTATGGGGAGATAGTTGGGGACGCCGCACTTGCGGATGTTTTTTTTCGTGGGTTCATTCCAGGGTTGTCTGCTGCGGATTGTGTTGGTTTGGCGAAAGATGTTTTGTTGGGGAAGCTTTTCAATGTGGTCAGTTCGTTTCGTTCCGGGAAGGTGCCGAGCTCGGATGATCTTCCTGTCGAGTTTTATGTTGCCTTTTGGGATGTGTTGGGAGGTGTTCTTTTGGAGGTGGTCCGGACTTGCCTTCGGGGGTGTGTTCTGCCTATGTCTCAGTGAGTTGGGATTGTGTGGTTACTCCCGAAGCTGGGCGATTTGCGGTTCTTTTCAAACTGGAGGTCCATTACTTTGTTGAATGTGGATTATAAGATCCTGTCCAAGGTTTTAGTTATTCGGAATCGCCGTGTTGTTGCGTCTTTTGTTTCTGTGGAACAGTTTTGTGGTATTCCAGGTCGCTCGTTACTGCAGTGCAATGCATTGTTTCGGGATGTGTTTCTGTACGTGTCGGGCTCTCGCTTGTCGGCAGCGATGCTCTGCCTGGATTGGTTGAAGGCTTTCGACCATGTGTCGCTAGCCTTTGTTTTTTGTGTGCTGGTGCGGCTTGGGATTCCGTCTTTGTTTGTTCGTTGGGTTACCGACTTTGTTTGTTCGTTGGGTGCGCATGTTGTACGCTCAATGTTGCAGTTGGGTTTGCGTCAATGGGTTCTTGAGTGCTCCTTTCCCTGTGCGCTGTTCAGTGTGGCAGGGTTGTCCACTTTCTATGCTCCTTTATGTGCTCTTTCAGGAGCCTTTTTTTCGGGCGGTCAAGGCTTGTGTGTTGATCCGTCCCCCCCGTCTGCCGTCTGGTCTTCAGTTACCCATCTGCGGTTATGAAGATGATACCGTCCTGTTCGTGGCCTCTGAGGGTTCTGTGGGGGCTGTACAGGTCGTGGTTGAGAGGTTTGAGTTGGCCACTGGGGCCCGTATTAATCGTGCAAAGTCCGGTATTATGGGTATCGGTGGGTGGTCCTCTCGCCGTGTGTGGGAGGGGTCTTGGTTTCCGGTAGTCTCCTCTCTGCGTGTTCTGGGGATCACCTGGTTTGCTTCCTACGAGCGATCTTTGGAATATAATTGGGGTGCGGTTTCTCAAAGTGTTGGTGTTGCGATTGGGTTTTTGACTGCGCGCCCGTTGATGATTTATCAGCGGGCATTGCTTGTTACTTGCAAGGTTTTGTCGCGTGTCTGGTTTGTTGCTCGGTGTTTCCCCCTGGATCGTCGGCTGGCTGTAGGGTTGGAACGTCAGGTTTATAGGTACGTGTGGTGCAGTCGTTACCACCCGGTTCGTCGCTCGACGTTGGTGTTAGCTGTGTAGGAGGGTGGGGTTGGTATTCCTGATGTGTTTACCAGGGCTCGGGAGTTGTTCTGGGTCTCGTTGCGTCAGGGGTTGGCGATGGGTGGGGGGCTCAATGCTTTGTGTGTTTTTTATTGCTCAGTTAGGTTTAGTTTTTTGGTGGATTTCGGTGTTTGTCGGGAGGTGGCAATCTGTACCCCCTCCTGTTTACTCTTGGGTGGTTGACATTCTTCAGGCTGTCAGCCGTTGTCCGGGTTATATGTCTCTTTCGGTTAAGGCGATTTATGTGGTTTTGTTTCGTCTTGTTCGGCCGCGGGTGGAGGCTTTATTCCCGTGTTGGGATTGGGGGGAGGTGTGGGCAGCATTAGGGGCGCAGTTTTTGGCGCCACAGCAGCGGGAGTTGTTGTTTCGCATGTTGCATTTGTCGTTGGCGACGAATGAACGGTTGTGCATGCTGGGTTTGCGCGCCTCTGACACGTAAACACTGTGGGTTCAGTGGTTTGCTTGATTGGTTTCATGATGTGTTGGCTGTGATTTGTGGGCCGGGGTATCGGGGTGGTTTTTTGCGGTTTTTGTTTTTGTCTTTTCCGCGGGGCTCTCGCCGGGTGCGTAATCCGTTATGTCTTCTCGTCGCTGACTATGTGTATTGTGTGTGGGTTGGTCGGCGGGAGGGTTATGGGGTTGATAGGGTTTTGGGGTTCTTGAGAGGCCGCTTGTGGTACACCTGGTGGTTATCTTCTTGAGAGGTTATCTTGAGATGATTTCGGGGCTTTTTTGGTGTCCCCGTGGCCCGGTCCTCGAAAAGGCCTCCACCCCCAGGAAGCAGCCCGTGACAGCTGACTAACACCCAGGTACCTATTTTACTGCTAGGTAACAGGGGCATAGGGTGAAAAAACTCTGCCCATTGTTTCTCGCCAGCGCCTCGGATCGAATCCAGGACCACAGGATCACAAGTACCGCGTGCTGTCCACTCGGCCGACTGGCTCCCTGTCGTTCGCACTGCTGCAAAAGTACCGCTGCAGCCACCGAAAGTGCTTTTCCGGAAGACTTTTGCGATTGGTTTACTGGTGCGTAAGTTCGTGGGCTGCTTTTGGGTGATTGGTCTTGGGTCGGGCTATTGAATGTTGGCTGTGGGTTGGTTGGGTGGGTCTTGTTCCGGTTCGTCTTCGGTCCCCGGCCCTCCGGTGGGTCTCCTCGACGGGGGATGGGCGGGGTGTGTGTGTGGTTGTTTTGTTTATGTTGTGGTTGCTCCTGTGGTTGTGTGTTAGGTTTGGTGTGATTGTGTGTGGGTGTGGGTTTTTTTTCCTGGCTACTGCATGGGCCTTTTTGTTTGCCTTGTATGGGTTGTGTACTTTATGACTTTTTATGTTATTTATGGTATGTGTGCTTGTTTGCTCCTATGCCTCTGGAGTGTCTCATATGTATTTTGTGATGCTCTGTGTGGGGTTTGGGATGCCCGGGTATGTGCTTTGTTCTCCTCCCCTTTTATTTATCGGGGTGTTTGTATTCCTGTTCTGGTGTTATGAGTGTTCTTTTTGCCATTACTTACTGTTATTTATATTTTTCATGTGCCATGTGTTTTTGCCTTGTGCTGATTATGTATTATTTATCTGTTTTTTCTTTGTTTTGTGTTTTGTTTTCTGACTTTGTATTCTGCCTTTTTATAAAAATAAAAAAAAAAATAACGTAACGTCGGTTATTGATCTGTCAGCCGACAGGTAATTTAATTGACTCTTCAGAGAGTAACGTCATTACAAAATAACGTAGACATGGTGATTAAGTGCGTATATTAGTCATCTGAATCCGTCGTTGTATGAAAGCCCTAGATGGCGTTCTTGCCTTTAATGTAAATTGCTGAGCCAGTGTGAAATGTTACGTATTTGTATTATTTAATTATTGATCTGCGGGTTAGTAATTAATTGTTCGAGGGCTATCAAGAGTGATTGCCGTTCTCTTAGCACTTTGGACATTGTGATTGGAGTAAACTATCGTTAGGCGATAGTAACCGATAACGTAACTCGTGCAGGGATTAATCAGCTGACTGGAAGTACAGGTGTTAATGGGAATTACTCACTGAATACTCGACGGGTAGAGTGTTGGTGTAATTTCCGAGTTACTAGTGACAGTTGTATTGTTTGATTGTCTGTGGGAGACAAGATTAAGTTAACGTAAATGTTACTTTGATATTGACGTAAATCAATTTGTATTGATTGTTGACCGTCCGAGGGACGAAGAGTTAACGTAAGAATTTAATTGAGGAGGGTCGCTGGAGTTGCCAGTAACCCCATTTGTCATTTCCATGTCATAGACGAACTATTTTGATTGCATTGTATCTGCCATTTGAGATGTAGGCTGCAAGAAGCGTAGGGTGCTGATAGAAGGTTATGGGAGACATGTCTCCTAGCCCATCGTGTCATTGTTACAATAGTGATTATAGATCAGTATGTCTTGCCTGCTTGATTGATTCCTCTGTGTTCACTCAGTATGTTCAAGTTAATTTATGTTGCGGGCTGGTGTCTAGCTGTCAGTGAAAGTGTCACAGGAAGGATTTCGAGTAACGTCATTGATATTTCTTTCGTTGTTGTAGCAGTTAGTACTTTGTTGAATAAACTATGTTATGTTAAGCGCTGTCTTTTCGTTACACCCTACACATTTTATTGCACTACCAAAGTTCTGCTATTTGATTGTTAAATTGAGACTGCTTCATGAGCTTAGAGCTGAATTCATAGCACTACACAACATACATTCTGTTGTGAGAGCCCAGGACCTACTCGTTAGATTCGCTCCTGTGAGTGACGAAAATCAACGGCCTAAGTGGAGTGGATTTCAAACTTTTGAGGTCTCTTCGTTTGCTCGCGCCTAGTCAATTCTTCTTCTTTGGTCCCAGAGTGAGGAATGAGCAGCTTACTACACTCGCTGTGTTAACTAACATAGTCCTTCCTCAGGCGACCCATCTAGACTTTCAGGTAAAGTCGACGGATATAATAGAAGAATATCAAACCACTAATAGGGGTAAGGAAATTTTGTTAGAAATTACCAGTTTCACATTCCAAATCCATATATTCCAAACTCAGAAACTCTCACGCACACGTTCAAACTTAGTACCCAAATAAGCCACAGAGAAGTTAAAAAGATCATTTCAGTGTCAGAGTAGTTAACAGGTGGAATGCATTAGGCAGTCATGTGATGGAGGCTCACTACATACACAGTTTCATATGTAGATATGATAGAGCCCAATTGGCTCAGGAATCTGTACACCAGTTGATTGACAGTTGAGAGGCTGGACCAAAGAGCCAAAGCTAAACAACCGAAAGCACAAGTAGGTGAGTACAAAAACTAGGTGAGTACACCAATAAGATGAGTACAACAACTAGGCGAGTACAACTAGTTGAGCACAACAACTAGATGAATACAACAACTAGGTATGTACAACAACACAGTGAGTACACCAACTAGGTGTGTACAATAACTAGTTGAGTACACCAACTATGGGATTACCACCACTAGGTGAGTAAAACAACTAGGTGATTACAACCACTAGATGAGTACAACAACTACGTGAGTACAACGACTAGATGAGTACAACAACTCGGTGAGTACAACAACTAGATGAGTACAACAACTAGTTGAGTACAACAACTAAATGAGTACAACAACTAGATGAGTACCACAACTAGATGAGTACAACAACTAGATGAGTATAACAACTAGATGAGTACAACAACTAGATGAGTACAACAACTAGATGAGTACAACAACTAGATGAGTACAACAACTAGATGAGTACAACAACTAAATGAGTACAACAACTAGATGAGTATAACAACTAGTTGAGTACAACAACTAGATGAGTACCACAACTAGATGAGTACAACAACTAGATGAGTACAACAACTAGATGAGTACAACAACTAGTTGAATACAACAACACGGTGAGTACAACAACTAGATGAGTACAACAACTAGATGAGTACAACAACTAGATGATTACAACAACTAGATGATTACAACAACTAGTTGAGTACAACAACTAGTTGAGTACAACAACACGGTGAGTACAACAACACGGTGAGTACAACAACTAGATGAGTACAACAACTAGATGATTACAACAACTAGTTGAGTACAACAACTAGTTGAGTACAACAACACGGTGAGTACAACAACTAGATGAGTACAACAACTAGATGAGTAAAAGAACTAGATGAGTAAAAGAACTAGATGAGTACAACAACTAGTTGAGTACAACAACACGGTGAGTACAACAACACGGTGAGTACAACAACACAGTGAGTACAACAATACGGTGAGTACAACAACACGGTGAGTACAACAACACGATGAGTACAACAACACGGTGAGTACAACAACACGGTGAGTACAACAACACGGTTAGTACAACAACTAGGTGAGTACAACAATTAGGTGAGTACAACAACTAGGTGAGTACAACAACTAAGTGAGTACAACAACAAGATGATTACAACAACTAGTTGAGTACAACAACACGGTGAGTACAACAACTAGGTGAGTACAACTACTAGATAAGTACAACAATTAGTTGAGTACAACAACTAGATGAGTACAACAACTAGTTGAGTACAACAACACGGAGAGTACAACAACTAGATGAGTAAAAGAACTAGATGAGTACAACAACTAGATGAGTAAAAGAACTAGATGAGTACAACAACTAGTTGAGTACAACAACACGGAGAGTACAACAACTAGATGAGTAAAAGAACTAGATGAGTACAACAACTAGATGAGTAAAAGAACTAGATGAGTACAACAACTAGGTGAGTACAACAAGACGGTGATTACAACAACTAGATAAGTACAACAACTAGATAAGTACAACAACTAGTTGAGTACAACAACACGGTGAGTACAACAACACGGTGAGTACAACAACACGGTGAGTACAACAATACGGAGAATACAACAACACGGTGAGTACAACAACACGGTGAGTACAACAACACGGTTAGTACAACAACTAAGTGAGTACAACAACTAAGTGAGTACAACAACTAGATGAGTACAACAACTAGATGAGTACAACAACTAGATGAGTACAACAACTAGATGAGTACAACAACTAGATGAGTACAACAACTAGATGAGTACAACAACTAGGTGAGTACAACAACTAGATGAGTACAACAACTAGGTGAGTACAACAACTAGGTGAGTACAACAACTAGGTGAGTACAACAACTAGTTGAGTACGACAACTAGTTGAGTAACACAACTAGATGAGTACAACAACTAGATGAGTACAACATCACTGTGAGTACAACAACTAAGTGAGTACAACAACTAGGTGAGTACAACAACTAGATGAGTACAACAACTAAGTGAGTACAACAACTAGTTGAGTATAACAACACGGTGAGTACAACAATTAGTTGAGTACACCAACTAGTTGAGTACAACAACTTGGTGAGTACAACAATTAGTTGAGTACACCAACTAGATGATTAAAACAACACGGTGAGTACAACAACTAGGTGAGTACAACAACACGGTGAGTACATCAACTAGTTGAGAACAACAACTAGATAGGTACAGCAACTAGGTGAGTACAACCACTAGGTGAGTACAACAGTACTGTGAGTACAACAACACGGTGAGTACAACAACACGGTGAGTACAACAACTAGGTGAGTACAACAACTAGATGAGTACAACAACTAGATGAGTACAACAACTAGATGAGTACAACAACTAGATAGGTACAGCAACAAGGTGAGTACAACAACTAGTTGAGTACAACAACTAGTTGAGTACAACAACTAGTTGAGTACAACAACTAGTTGAGTACAATAACTAGTTGAGTACAACAACTAGTTGAGTACAACAACTAGTTGAGTACAACAACTAGTTGAGTACAACAACACGGTGAGTACAACAACACGGTGAGAACAACAACACGGTGAGTACAACAACACGGTGAGTACAACAACATGGTGAGTACAACAACATGGTGAGTACAACAACATGGTGAGTACAACTAGTTGAGTACAACAACATGGTGAGTACAACTAGTTGAGTACAACAACATGGTGAGAACAACAACACGGTGAGTACAACAACATGGTGAGTACAACAAGTAGTTGAGTACAACAACATGGTGAGTACAACAAGTAGTTGAGTACAACAACATGGTGAGTACAACAACACGGTGAGTACAACAACACAGTGAGTACAACAACATGGTGAGTACAACAACTAGTGAGTACAACAACATGGTGAGTACAACAACACGGTGAGTACACCAACTAGTGAGTACAACAACATGGTGAGTACAACAACTAGTGAGTACAACAACACGGTGAGTACAACAACTTGGTGAGTACAACAACTAGTTGAGTACAGCAACATGGTGAGTACAACAACTAGTTGTGAACAACAACTTGTTGAGTACAACAACTAGTTGAGTACAACAACTAGTTGAGTACAACAACTAGTTGTGAACAACAACTTGGTGAGAACAACAACTCAGTGAGTACAACAACACAGTGAGTATAACTAGTTGAGTACAACAACACGGTGAGTACAACAACATGGTGAGTACAACAACACGGTGAGTACAACTAGTTGAGTACAACAACTAGGTGAGTACAACAACTAGGTGAGTACAACAACACTGTGAGTATAACAACACGGTGAGTACAACTAGTTGAGAACAACAACACGGTGACTACAACAATTAGGTGAGTACAACAACGCGGTGAGTACAACAACACAGTGAGTACAATAACTAAGGTGAGTACAACAAC
>NC_091169.1:13623450-13743450 GCF_040958095.1 Procambarus clarkii | reverse complement strand
ACTAATATATATATATATATATATATATATATATATATATATATATATATATATATATATATATATATATATATATATATATATTATTTATATTTACCCAATCTTATTCATATACACAAACACACACTCACACACACACACACATATATGTGTGTGTTTGTGTGTGTGTATATGAATAAGATTGGGTAAATATAAATAGGAGCTACCTTTTACCTCGGATGGGTAAAATAGGCGTTCTGCAGTTACTTTCCTTCTAATGTCCTTATGTTCTTAATAGATATGACATCCGCTTCAAGGCGTATTATTCCACCAATAGTCTATAGTCAATAGGTTTCTGTGACAGTCTCACAGAAACCTAACTTTATCATCCAGCCTAACTTCACCAAGGGTTTTAGAATATACATTTTATAATATATAAGAACATAAGAAAAAAGGTAACTGCAGAAGGGCTATTGGCCCATTACGAGGCAGCTCCTATTTATAACCCCCCAATCCCACTCATGTACATGTCCAACCCACGTTTGAAAGCAATCGTGGGGACCCCACCTCCACCACGTTACACGGTAATTGGTTAAAAAATCAACAACCCTGTTACTGAACCAGTATATACCTAAGTCTTTCCTAAATCTAAACTATTCCAATTTATACCCAGTGTTACAGTGATCTGTCTTGTGTTGATACCTTTAATACCCTAATCTCTCTTCATTTGACAGGTTTCTATTTTGGGGAATTAACTTTGTCATCCTACGCTGGACACATTGAAGTGAATTCATATCCATTCTATATGCGACCAAAACTGAACTGCATAATCTAAATGGGGCCTAACCAGAGCAAGATATAGCTGAAGAACAACACCAGGTGTCTTGTTACTAACGCTTCAATTAATAAATCCCAGTGTCGTATTTGCCTTATTCCGAACATTCATGCATTGATCCTTAGGTTTTAAATTTTTGCTAATGATAACTCCCAGATCCTTTTTGCAATCTGATTTCGCAATCTCAACACCATCTAGCTTGTATCTTGTAACTCTATCATCATTACCTAGATTCAAAACTTTACATTTATCAGCATTAAACTGCATCTGCCAATCTTTTGACCATTTCAAAATCCCTGTTTAGATCGACTTGAAGTGATAGTGAGTCTTCTTCCAATGTTTATTTCACTACCGATTTTTGTATCATCGGCAAATTTGCAAATGTTGCTACTCAAACTGAATCTTAATCATTGATATATATTATAAACAACAGAGGTCTCAGGACAGAGCCTTGAGGCACTTCACTTACATTTTCCCACTCTGACTTAACCCCACTTATACTAACCCTCTATTTCCTTTGGTATGCCCTTATCCAACCTAATATAGCACCCCCAATTCCACGAGCCTCTATCTTTTTAATCAGTCTTTCATGTGACACTATCAAAAGCTTTGCTAAAGTCAAGGTACACAACATCACAGTCCTTACCATTATCAACTGCCTCAACTGCGCTCAAATGAAATGATAGCAAATTTGTTAAACATGAACGGCCATTTGTAAAACCATGTTGAGAATCATTTATTAATTTATGTTTTTCAAGATGAAGACAAATTTTATTTGCAACTAGCCATACCCAGCCATGCATGGCTGTGGCTCGGCAATGCACATGCATTGCCGAGCCACAGCAACCCTACCCTGTCCCCCAGTCCTCTCCTCCATTCCCCACACCCCTGTCCCCTCATCCTCCAAACCATTCCCTACTTCCCCGTCTCCTCGTCCTCCCAACCATTCCCCACTCCCCCATCCCCTCGTTCTCCCCTCACCATTCCCCCTCCTGTCCTTTTGTCCTTCCCTCTCTCCCACATTCCACCATCCCCTCATCCTTCCCACCATTCCTCACTCCACCATCCCCTCATCCTCCCCACCATCTCCCACTCTCCCACCCCACATTCCTTCCTAACATTCCACTCCCCCCTCCCTCGTCTCCTCGTCCTCCCTCCCATCCTTCACGCCCCTGTCCCCTTGTCTTCCCCAACCATTCTCCATTACCCCGTCCCCTCATCCCCACCATCCCTATCCTACCTGTTCCCCTCATCCTCTCCACCATCAGCATTAGCCGTTGGCCAATGGCCATACCACGTTGAGAACTCCGCTTCTCTTCCGATCAAGCGAAGTTAAGCAACGTTGGATTTGGTTAGTACTTGGATGGGTAACCGCCTGGGAACACCAAATGCTTGTTGGCAATAATGTTTTAGGAGGCCTGGTCGACGACCGGGCCGCGGGACGTTAAGCCCCGGAAGCACCTCAAGGTAACCTCAAGGTAAGGTAACCATTACCCCCCCCCCTCCCCTGTCCCATCGTCTTCCCCACCTCCCCCACTCCCATCCCTCTCATCCTCCCCACCATTCCCCACTCATTCTTCTTATGCATTCCCAAATGATCTGATGTTCCCTTCAGAATATTGGGAACAATAAATGATCTGATGTTACTATCACTGAAAAATAAGAAGAACAGTTAAAAAAACGAAATGAAAAAATCGAAAAAAATTAACTATACTCACGAAATGAACGGTATGGTAAACAACACAGCTCAATTCCAACGCAAAGTCACACAAAATAATTAAATCAAAATGAAAATAAATCAAAATTTATGATAATTCAATTTATCAATGCAATTGGAAACAGTGAAATGGAATCATAACACAGTTAGTATAACATATGATGCTCTTACATGCAACAGATGGCACTGTTTAAAAAAACAAAACATGTTTTTACCTTTCTTAAGTGTGGCATCTGTACGTATACTCTCAAAATGATTGGCATGGTAAACAACACAGCTCAATTCCAATGTAAAGTCATACAAAATAAATTAATAAAATGAAAATAAATCGAAATGTATGAAAATTCAATTTATCAATGCAATCAGAAACATTGAAATGGAATCGTAACGCAGTTACTATAGCATATGTTGCTCTTATGTGCAACAGATGGCGCTGTTTTTTTTAAAGCATGTTTTTTACCTGTCACAGATGTGGCATCTATATAGTAAGCATATAAAAACATGCACAAATTCGAATGGAATGTTGTGTCAAAATTTAAAAGTGGTTGGTGAAAAACTTTGGGAGATTACAGCGTGTGTTTTTCTTACGTCCTACACATGGCGCTGTTTTTCATAAAAAGCATGTTTTTACCTGTCACAGTTGTGGCATGTATATAGTAGTTATATAAAAACATGCGCGTATTCAAATGCAATGTTTTGTCAAAATTTCAAAGCAATCAGTAAAGAGGTTTTGGATATTTCCCTCAAAAGAAAACTCACATGAAAAACAGTTTTTCAAAATAAGCATGCTTTTCTGACACAAACGTAACATCTATATATACAGGTACATAAAAAACACGCTCGTATGCGAATGGAACATTGTGTCATCATTTCAAAGCAATCAGTGAAGAACTTTCAGAGATTAGCGATTTTGAACAAACGAACATGTACATTTTTATTAATATAGATACCTTGTGTTGCTCTTACGTTCAACAGATGGCGCTGTTTCTTCAAAAAGAATGCTTTTACCTGTCACAGGTGTGGCATCTATACTTAAACTTACGAAATGAACGATATGGTAAACAACACAGCTCAATTCCAATGCAATGTCACACAAAATAATTAAATCAAAATGAAAATAAATTGAAATCTATGAAAATTCAATATATCAATGCAACCAGAAACTTTTAAATAGGAATTCGTAACATATTTAGTATAGCATGTGTTGGTATTATGTGCAACAGATGGAGCTTTTTATTTTAAGCATGTTTTTACCTGTCACAGGCGTGGTATCTATATAATAGGAATATGAAAACACGTGCATATCCGAATAGATTGTTGTGTCGAAATTTAAGTGCAATCAGTGAAGAACTTTGGGAGATTACAGCGTGTGTTGCTCTTATGGCAGATGGTGCTGTTTTTCCAAAGAAGCATGTTTTTTCCTGTCACAGGTGAGGCATGTATATAGAAGGTATATACAAACACATTCGAATGCAACGTTGTGTCAAAGTTTCAAAGCAATCGGTTAAGAGGTTTCAAAGATTTCTCTTACATGAAAACACAGTGAAAAACACAGTTTAAAAAAAAGCAAGTTCAATCCCATCACAGACATGACATCAATATAGTATGTAATAAAAAAATCCGCTTGGATGTGAATGGAACGTTGTGTGAAAATTTCAAAGCAATTGGTGAAGAACTTTCGGAGTTTAGCGATTTTGAACAACAAACATTTACATATTTATTTATATAGATTATCGATTCAAGTAACTTTCCCGCAATAGACGTTAGGCTAATTGGCCGATAGTTTGACCCAAGTGATTTATCTCTTTTTCTAAAAACTGGTACCACATTAGCAACATTCCACTACTTTGGCACTCTGCCTGGCTCTATTGATTTATTAAATATGGTAGACAGTGGTCCGCAAAGCCCTTCTTTGCATTCTTTAAGCACCCTGGCAAACTCTTCATTCGGCCCTGGGTATCTGTTTGGTTTGAGATTTACTATTTGGTTAATAACATTTTCCCTGGCAACTGCTAAACTAGTCGACCTGTCCTCGTCCCCATCCACATAGACTTGTTCGACTGATGGCATAGTATTAAGTTCTTCATCAGTAAATACAGAGATAAAATATTTATTAAATATATTACTCATCTCCTCCTCATTATCCGTAATCTGATCTGTCTCAGTTTTTAATGGACCTATCCTGTTTTAATAAACCTTTACCTACTCTCTCTACTCTACCCTTTCCCTTCACTCAATACCCCAGCTTAACACTGTTACAGTTCAGTATGACCCCTCACTGAACTGCCACGAATATAAGCTGAATATTAAATGAGGACACAACAAGAATAGGGGTTATTTTTTATAACTAATGAAAATAAAATCATTAAACATTGCCACCATCTTCCCACAACCATAGATGAATGTGTCTAAACTATTGTTTTCCCAGGAAGGAAGGGACTCAATAATCATGGAACTCAAACGGGCAAATAAAATCTTGGTAAATAACTCTTGAGAAGTAATACTGTAATCTTTACTGATTGAGGAACCAAAGGCTTCCAATACCACCCGAGAATATTCCCTATAGAATGACTCACACAGCATCAAATAGAAAACGGGGAACAGATAACTAAACAACATTACATTAAAGCCCATTATTATTTTAAAACACGTATTGAAATCAAATTGAAAGTTATATCCTACGTTGATAAGACATCCTACGAGGCAATTGGAAAAATTGAGGTGCATTTACTTGATGTACCAGAACTCAGATAGACATTACCTTAATCCTGCAACCTCGGCCAAGATGTTGAGTGGCTTCCCCCAGATCAGGAGACCTGTATCCCAGTACACACCCCAAGACACAGTGCCTCTAATATTTTCTAAAACTCTTACCAGTGGAACAGGCTCTACCCACTTAGTTCCTAGGCCCAATTAACTCCGCCTATCAAAGCTCAACCAATGACTACAGAGTGTCACTCTTAGGGCAGCCAAAAATCTAAGTTAGCCCTGCCTCTAGGCCTCCTTGGTGACAAGGCCTGTCCTGAAAGTTCTGTTTTACTCCAGTAGAATCATGAACCGATCCCATGCTACACAGGAAACCACAGCCGTATATGGCTCCCAGTTCCCTCACTCGAAACTTGAGAATTACGGTAATTCGTCACTGGTCTAAAAACTGTCACATGGTTAGTGGCAAAGGCAGGAGGAGAGGGGAAACGGATTGGAAAATGGGATTGGAAAGGACTGGGAGACAAAGGATTTGGAAGGATTGGAGACATAGGGATTGGGGAAACAAGTGACTTGACCAGCTGCCTAAGGGGTAATTTGACTCTGGTTATGATGGGAAACGGGCAGCAGGGAAGAGGGAGAATGACCACAGGGTCGGACTGACACATAGAAGGGTTGAACAAGGGAGGGGAAGGCAAGCGAGGGAAGGGAAGGGGAAGGGGGAAGGAGCTATGGTCTGCACAGACCATTACAACTCCCCCCTCTTCGGAAATTAAGAAATTTGTGTGTAAAGAATTTTAAAGCACACATTTCTTATCCTGCCCTACCTTAACCATTAACTCAAAAAAAAGAACATTTAACTCAACATGAAATTAACCCAATGCCTCAAAAACAAGAGAAATTGATCTAACCATAACTAATTCCATACAATCCTCCAAAAACAATAATGGCACCCCCCAAAAGGTGTGCCCCAGCATGTATGCATACATAACAAAACAACAACAATAATACATAAAACATAAGGACAGAGACCGTCCCTATAATCCTGGCTTGGATGCAGCCCCGTACCCTTCCAACTACCTGGAAGACCAAACATCCTATACCTGTTCAGATATAGTAACAAATAACCTGTAAAAAATCCATACCCAACAACTTACATCTAGCTTAAATTATCCGATAGCCCTCAGCTATCAAGTATTCCTCCTGGAATAAAAATCAACACATCACAACACATAAAAATGAAACATGAAAATAAAACAATGTCATTAAAAAATTTAAAGAAAAAAATTATTTCAAAATAGAGGAACACTACCTCTCAGGAACCTAGTGTTCCACTCCACACCTTTGGCAACTGTCCATCACAGTGTATCTGGATCATTAAAATCTAGAGAAATACCAAAAATATTTTTATTAAAAAAAATCAATGTCCACAGACATGTCTCTAAACCAACAAAATACACTGGATATGAGTTTCTAAAACTCCTAATATCCCAGAGTTCATACCTAAATCCACAACAACAGCGGGTGAACACATTTTCAGACTGTGTACCACACCCTATTGTACCAAGTAATCCACAAAAAATAAAAATATATATATATATATAAATATCAGTTTCTAGGATCTAGAAAAATCTAGATAAAGTTCCCCACTGATCCACATTTCTAGAGAACCTACTAGAGGGTTCCCAAACCAATTCAGTCATAACAACGTATCTAGAGACAAGGTAATTTTTTAGTTACAATTTTCTAGATGTTCACTTTCTAAATTTATTTCTCTATTTCACTAGTTCTAATTTCAACATTTACTGTTCCAGAGTCACTTTCCGAAGGTGTGTAGGTGCATTACTATCAGATGGAAAATTAAAAGTTGAACTAACTGTTCCGAGTTAACCCCATTTACTATATTAATATAATTTATTTTTATATGAAACTTTTCTATTAAGAAGTTCTATTTTTTCTCTCCTGGTGACATTTCATTGCTGTAGATTCTGGCGGCTACCTCATGTTGCTTGAAGATCCTGGTCGTCTGGAAGTTCCATTTCCGGCCTCGGCCAACTTCGGACAGTACAGGGGGTCTCGTACTACCTGCACCTGACTTGAGTGACAGCTGACACCTGGCGGCTGTCAGCTCAGGTGGATCCCTCTAACAGGAACCCGGGTTCACCTCTTCTTATCGCTCCCAAACAGTCATGATGGATTGCCGTTAACCATTGCTGCCACAGTAGAGTAGAGCTTCGACGTGTCACGGTGTCTTGCATTGGTAGTGGATTTCAACTGGCGTTGAAGAGGATGGCATGGTGACAGGACAGGCGGGCCCTGCCTCAGCTCCTGGGCGACATCATCTACCGGCGTTTACTTGTTATCCCGGTACACCTTCCGTGCAACCCCTCGTGCAGCTGAGCTTGGGCCAAAGTACAAGGTTGTACCTCCTCTGGCGATTCAGCAGCACTCTGTAGGGCTGTTATTACCCGAGACCACCGTGTTGCATCTTCGTTTCCACAGACGACGCAACCGCAGGTTTTTAGAGAGCTGATAAGTCGTTGCAATTAGCGTTCTTCTTTGTAGACCACTCGTGTTCCACTTCCGGTTTTCCCGCAGTCTTGACTATGTGGCTGGTGGGCTTGGTTGGTGACCTTGAGACAGCTTGCCCACCGTGATGTGACGATGGCTGAACTCTGCTCCGCGAAGACAGCATGGCTGGACTGGGACAACCTCGTTAGTGACGTGAGGTGTTAGTCGGGTGACTGTACACCAGTCACCCCTTCCGGATAACCAACTGACGAGTTACCGGGTACAAGAGGGAGGACTTTATGTAAAATGCCTCAGACCCCGATCTTATCAGCCAGGCGGGTCATCCCCAGACCTGCTGATCTCGATCCTTTTGTTCGCGTGTGACTGGGAGGCTGGAAGTGATGTACCATCAGACCTGAGAAAGACAGACAGCAACAAATGGCGGAAGCATGGATATTACTCTGGGGGTATAGGAAGTTGGAAAACCCCAGAGCAAGGCAAGTATGCTACCTGAGTCATGTACATCAGTAAATACACACCATTGCCTCTACAGAAATATTATAAATTCTACTAAACCTGACTATGGGAGTTAACAACAATTTACTGTACAGCTCGCGACCTTGTTACCATAGGGTGACAAGATTGAACTTGACTACTGATGAGATCTGACAGAAGTCATCCTCATCATCTGGCTCGGCACTTGGATCAGTAGACAGGTCAGGCAATAGATTTGCTGAAAGCAGCTCTAGTTCCTCCCTCGCGTGATAAGGTTTTAACTTATTAATATTAATCGTTCTCTCAACTTGGTGTTCAAAAATAACTTTAATAATAAAATTAACCGAACCTTTTCTTTCAATTACTCGATTAGGGCCCCACCATCCTAGGGGCAAATTTCCTACTTTGATTGGTAGGAACCGCCTCATTAACTCTCAAAACAAGACTCCCGACTTTAAATTCAAGAGGTCGTACCTTTTTGTCATAATGCTGAGCATAGCGGTCTCGTGCTGTCTTGGAAGCCCTGGCTGCAATTCTCCATGCATTTTTTCATCTTATTTAAAATCTATATGGGGAAGATTACCCATCTATATTGTATATGGGGAAGATTACCCATCTCTGATGGGTAATCTTCCCCATATACAATATTATGTCTGTTCAGCAGACCTGATAGGAAATTACATAAATGACCTGTGAAAAGCAAAAGGGGTTGGGTGTTAATTAACTGATGAATGGCAGTGTTCAGAGCCAGCTGGACATAGGGCTGGTGTTCGTCCCACGAATTTGCATCATGCTCTGCAAGAATTGCAAGCATATCTTTTAACTGGCCGGTTCGTCCATTCTGTCATACCGTTAGCCTTAGGGTGATAAGCTGTAGTGAATGCTGAAGTGGTTTCTACAATTTTACATACTTATCTAAAAATATTCCCATTAAATTCCTGACCTCTGTCAAAGACTAACACTTTAGGGGGGCCGAATACAGTATCCAAGGACGCATTTGCAACAGTTCGAGAATCTTTTTGAGGCAATGCAATCAGTGTGGTGTACCTGGACAGGTGGTCTACCAACACCAATATGTAACGATTTCCTGAATGACTGTGATGCAGATCAATCAGATCATCCCCCACCCAATCAAAGTGTTCAAAAATTTCTGGGAATTCTTGTAATGGAGCTTGTACCTTAAGGGTACCTTTCCTCGTTTGGCAGTGACCACAGGACTTAACGAAGTTAATGACCCCTGTTAACATACCGGGGAAGAAAAAGAGTGACTTGGCTTTCATGTGAGTTTTAAAAATCCCCGGATGACCTGCAATCTTAGACGCATGTGCGAGTCTCAACGCCAATGTTCTTAATACATCTGGGATAACCAGCTGAAAAACTGCACGATCCTTCTGTCCCTTTACATAAATAAGACCCCATCCCTCATTTCAAAATCATGAATTGCTAAATTACGTTTCTTTGACGGATATTTTCCTCCCTCCAAAAGTTCAATAATTTCCTTCCACCTTGGTTCGTTCATCTGGAATTCTCGTATTTTTTCACGGGAAATATTTTCAATATTAAGGTTTACGTTAATCGTAGCAATGTTTCTACTCAAAGTGTCTGGTACAACATGTGATGGACCAGGCTTGTAAAGTATTTGGAATGAGTGAGCAGCTAGTTCATGAGACCAACGGGACATACGAGGGCACTTAGTTCTTTTCTTTAAAATATGAGTTAAAGCCCCGTGATCTGTATAAATGACAAAGTGACGTTGGAAAAGACATGGTTCAGAGTATCTGACACTTTCTACCTCAGCCAAAGCTTCCCTATCCATTGCAGAATAGCGGATCTTCCGGCCCCTTAACCTTCCTGCTAAAATATGCTACTGGGTGAGGAAGATTGTCATTGTCACGTTGCATTAAACACCTTCCAATTGCTATGCCACTGGCGTCAGTGTGTACTTCCCACTCCATATCAAAATCATGTACTGCCAATACTGGGGGTGGTAGTGAGTTGACTTTTTAATTTTGCATAAGCGTTATGCAAAATAACGCTTATGCATTAATGCTCAGGTTTCCAAATCACTTTAACGTTTTTCTTAGTGAGCTCAGTTAAAGGTGCTAATGTACTTGCAAAACCCTCAATGTCGGCGACGGAAATATCCTGCTGCTCCCAGAAACCTGCGAACATCCCTTGCTGTCTTAGGTGTAGGCATGTCAGCAATGATGCGACAGGAATCGGGGTCAGGTCGTTTACCGTCTGTGCTCACCTGGAATCCAAGAAACTTGAATTTCTGAGATGCCAGAATGCATTTCCCCACATTGAATTTGAAACCCGCCTTATCTAACAATGTCAACGTCTCAGTCAAATCTCGTAAGTGCTCATCAAACGTCCTGGAGTAGATAACCACATCATCCAGGTGCGCTAATGAGTGTCTTCCCAAGACTGGACTGAGGATATGATTAATTGCCCTCTGAAATGATGAAGGAGCTGTCTTTAACCCAAAAAGCATCCACTTGAATTGATAAGTATGAACCCTATCAGAGACAGCAGTCTTCTCTCTATCCGTCTCTGCGACTGGAATGGACCAATACGCACATTTGGCATCCAGAGTGGAAAAGTACTTTGCTGCCCCAAACTGATCAATTATTTCCTGTATCTGTGGCAAAGGATACACATCACATTTAGTAATTTCATTGATCTTCCGGTAGTCAACACAAAACCTATAACTACCATCCGGATTCCGTACCAACACCACTGGCGACAACCATGGTGAAGTACTAGGCTCTATCACATTCTGTCTCAACATTTTCTGACATTCATCCCTAATTACTTCCTTTGCCCGTTCCAGAAGCCTCCATTGACGAGTGTAAATAGGAGAATGAATAACATGTTCAATCCTATCCAGAAGCCCGATTTGATCGTCTTCTGTTGCAGTCTAGGGAATTTACGTAAAATCCCTCCCAAAAGTTTCCTATCTGACTGTTGCACATGTTGCAAGTCCAGAGCTGAGATTAACTTATCCACTTCCTTAGTATTACTACTTTTACCTATCTTGGTCTTCTATTTCCCCTGAGTAATTCTATCTGTAACATTCAGTGCGCTGCATTGTGCTATAGTGGCTGGCATCTCCTCCTGGTTTTCATGCTGAAAAAGTCCCGTATTTTCAGACCATCGTAACCTGAGACAACCTATCATCTGCCCTGAAACGATAGGTTTTGTGCGAGAGATTGACAACTGGAATAAGGGCACCTTTATCAAGCACTGTGATTAAATGATGAGGGATTAACAACCATCTTCCAAATGATTAACATCTTCCTGCCACCTGAAGGGTGGTACCTGGTGCAATGTGACGTCCCACTGAAACTTAAATAAATTTAACTGAATGGGGTGGACAACATTGTTTCATCAAGGCACGTAGCCCACATGACTTCTTATCTGTGTCTGGAAGAGACGTTAAACAACAACTTAGGGCAGTGAATATTGTACTTCTGTTTCTAACTAATGGAAGCAACCACTGGCGGATGATCTACCATTTTAATGGGATAAACTACCTGGCCCAACTTCAATCTGCACTTCCTTGCTCCCTCTTGAGCAGACAAAGAAAAGTTAACTCGTCCCAGAAAATCCATTACCAATAAAATCTGGCCAGGGAATGCAAGATTCTCGACAATCGTGCAATTGTGTGGGTAACATTCTTCCTTACCCACTTCGAAATTGAGAGTGGCCTGGCTCAAGATATTAATATGTTGACCATTAACTGCTGTTAAATGCTTCCCACAACGCTTAAGGCGTGTCTCTTTAAGTGTGCTGAAGGCTGACTTTTTAATGAGAGTTACTTGACTTCCGGTGTCCACAAAAACTACCAATCTCACACCTTCAACCTTCATCCCAAACGTAGGTCTACCACCACTAGAGGTGGCCCTCGTCTCAATCTTTCTTTAATCCTTGCCGGCAGTTCGTACTCACGTGACCTCGCTTGCCACATTGAAAACAGATGCGGGGGTCCCACCCGGCACCTCGTGAAGGGTGACTCGTTTGCGTACTTCCCCTGCCGGTCGTTTGGGGGTGACCTGACTGTCTACTATCCCTTACCTGCACATTTTTTGGAGCCCACCGCCTCAACATAAGATGACAGCGGGGATGTCTCCAGACCAGTATCCACATGGTCTCCCATTGAGTCACAGGCCAGACTCACAAGTTCCTTAAAACTCAATGAGATGCCCCGTGTTGCCATGTACGGTCCGATTGTAATAGGTAACGCTTGACAGAATAACTGCTTTGCATATTGTTCCCCTTGGAGCACATCGAGCCTAAGCTCCTAAGTCAGGTCACTAATCTTACTCCTCAGTGAAGCGCCAAAATCCTGTAAATACGTCCCGCTCTTCCACATAAGCGACGTTAAGTACTTTCACGCTTCCTCTTTGGTTATGGGGGTCTGATATCTATCTTTGATGGTCTGAATAAACTGTGGCCAGGTCACCAGGTGTCTGAAGTCCTCGGACTTCAGGAGGGGGCCATCGCTATCTACACACACCCCAGTGGCCAGAGAAATCTTTGTCTCGTCATCGGGGGCCCCCGCCAGTACAGACTCCATCTGCCATAACCAATTCTCGACGCTGCGGTTCCGTTCCACCTTGTTCAAGGGCAGTTCTGAACAACCCAATCCAGGCAGGGTTTTCTTTGGAAGAGACGCCGCAAACCCCGCTTTATATGAGGACGTACTGGGGGTGTGGGGAGACACCGGGCCCGGAGAAGAGGGGTACACCGAGGAGGGGGTTGTTGAGGGTTGGGTGGGGGTCTGATATGGAAGAGCACGTGTTTGGTAGTGTTGATGATAGTATGGTGGTTGTTGTTGGTGTGAAAGGTAACTGTCCCTTCCAGCCCATCAATTCGATCTAGGCGATCGCAACCACCTAGATTCCAACACTACAAAAATGCTGCTACAGGTCGACAGTTAGACTAGAATGCGGAATGACTGTCGACATCTAAGTGCGACACATCTGTCACCCCGTTTGCTAGAGATAATATATTATCCCTCAGTTAACCGCGGTCACCTTCATAGCTTTACCGTACGTCTTGCTAAATGGGTCGTCCGACGCGCCCTCGAGGAAAAAATAGCGTCCTATTAAATTCCCCGCCCTCGACAGTTCTAACACACGGAACTGCAGTTGGAAATATGAAAGTTCCCAACTCTCCCGAGACGATGGAAGACGGTCGAGTACCTACCAAGTTCCATCTGCCCAAGGCGGCATCCACTCTTCAATGCCTACTTAGCGCCTACACTTAACTGCCTATACTTAAACCACCAGCCCCTTACGACGCTATAGAGTCGCCTACTCCATGCCCATCGCACTGATATGGGATTACCATCGACTCTATCTCGTGGGCCCCTGCTGCACTCCTTAACAACACAGCATAACCGAACGGACAGACACGTGGGGCTTCAATAATCGTCAAGGATTTATTGAAAACACCGCTGCTACCATTGTAATAAACCTTAACCTACTCTCTCTACTCTACCCTTTCCCTTCACTCAATACCCCAGCTTAACACTGTTACAGTTCAGTATGACCCCTCACTGAACTGCCACAAATATAAGCTGAATATTAAATGAGGAGGACACAACAAGAAAAGGGGTTATTTTTTTATAACTAATGAAAATAAAATCATTAAACATTGCCACCACCTTCCCGCAAGTATAGATGAATGTGTCTAAATTATTGTTTTCCCAGGAAGGAAGGGACTCAATAATCATGGAACTCAGAGGGGCAAATAAAATCTTGGTAAATAACTCTTGAGAAGTAATACTATAATGTTTACTGATTGAGGATCCAAAGGCTTCCAATACCACCCGAGAATATCCCCTATAGAATGACTCACACAGCATCAAAAGAAAAGGAGAACAGATAACTAAACAACATTACATTAAAACCCTTTATTATTTTAAAACACGTATTGAAATAAAATTGAGAGTTATATCCTACTTTGATAAGACATCCTACGAGGCAATTGGAAATTTGAGGTGCATTTACTTGATGTACCAAACTCAGACAGATATTACCTTAATCCTGCAACCTCGGCCAAGATGTTGAGTGGCTGCCCCCAGATCAGGAGACCTGTACCCCAGTACACATCCCAAGACACAGTGCCTCTAATATTTTCTAAAACTCTTACCAGTGGAACAGGCTCCACCCACTTAGTTCCTAGGCCCAATTAACTCCGCCTATCAAAGCTCAACCAATGACTACAGAATGTCACTCTTAGGGCAGCCAAAAATCTAAGTTAGCCCCGCCTCTAGGCCTCCTTGGTGACAAGGCCTGTCCTGAAAGTTCTGTTTTACTCCAGTAGAATCATAAACCGATCCCATGCTACACAGGAAACCACAACCGTATATGGCTCCCAGTTCCCTCACTCGAAACTTGAGAATTACGGTAATTCGTCACTGGACAAAAAACTGTCACATGGTTAGTGGCAAAGGCAGGAGGAGAGGGGAAACGGATTGGAAAAGGGGATTGGAAAGGACCGGGTGACAAAGGATTTGGAAGGATTGGAGACAGGGATTGGGGAAACAAGTGACTTGACCAGCTGCCTAAGGGGTAATTTGACTATGGTTATGATGGGAAACGGCCAGCAGGGAGGAGGAGAATGAGCAGAGGGTCGGACTGACACATGAGAGGGATGAAGAAGGGAGGGGGAGGCAAGCGAGGGAAGGAAAGAGGAAGGGGAAGGGGGAAGGAGCTATGGCCTGCACATATCATTACACTGTCCCTAATTACACTGTTCGATATCAATGAAAAAACTTTAGGATTTGTCTTTGCTTGCCTTGCTATGCGAGCTTCATTGTTTCTTTTTGCTCTCCTTATCTCTTTTTTAACATTTCTAACCATTTGTACGAATTCCTGTTCTAAACTGACTTCCCTATTAGTAATCCTTTTGTACCAAGCTCTCTTTCTACCTATAATGTTCTTCAGATCCTTTGTTATCCATTTCGGGTCATTAGTATTCGATCTATTCAATTTGTTTGGCATACTACGTTCCTGTGCTTTGCTTAGAATATTTTTAAATAAGTTATATTTTGAATCCACATCGAAATCCCTTTTTATGTCACCTATTTCTGGGTTCACGTCTCGTTCCAAGACCGGCCCACTCCCCCCATGCTCAAGTCTTTCCAATCTATTTGACCCCAAAAAATTCTTAAGCTATTAAAATCAGCTTTTCGAAAATCTGGTACTTTAATGTAGATGAGAAAGAGGAGAGGGCCACGTATGCTGCCCTGAGGAACACCAATGTTGATGAGTAGGTTGGTAGAAATTAAATTATTCACAGAAACATACTGGAGCCTGTCAGTAAGGGAAGACTGAAGATATTGGAGGGAGTGACCTCTGACCCCATAATGATGTAATTTAAGAAGGTTTAGGTGGTTGACAGTGTCAAAAGCCTAACCTAGGTCAACAAATAACCTAACAGGGAACTCATTTTTATCATGAGCTGCATGTATCAAGTTAATCATACTAATAAGTGCATCGTTAGTGCTTTTTTGGGTCTGAAGCCATATTGGCAAGAGCTAAGTTTATTGTGTTTGGCTAGATAAAAGTAGAGCTGCTAATAGATTAGTTTCAAATATTTTTTACAAGTTTGGCAGAATTGATATAGGTCTGTAGTTGTTAACATCAGTGAGATCACCCCATTTGTGGACAGGAGTTACTCTCGCTTTTTTTTAGAATATCTGGAAAGGTTTGGAATTCAAGTGACTTGTTGTAGAGCAATGCAATGGCAGGAGCTAAAAATCTGGAAGCTTTTTTTTTATAAATTAGAGTTGGTATCTCCGCAAGAGCACTAGACTTAGTTTTAAGGGAAAGGATTATCTCATTTACATCATTGGAGTTAGCAGGCGTTAGAGACAGAGACTGTGGATAGTTACCTGTAAGGTAGTCCTGAACATTAGTACGGGAGGATGGAATATCATTAGCATGGGATGACCCAATGGATGAGAAGAACCTATTGAATTCAATAGCAGTATCAGAGGCTGAAAGCAAACATTACTGGACAGAAGTATTGGTTTTTATTTCAAATCTTTTTTTGATCCCAATATTTGTGAAATTGTGCTCCATGTTTTCTTAATGTTGCCCTTTGTTTGGGTAAATTTAATTTCGTAGTATTTAATTTTGGCTTTCCTAATTATTTTAGATAGCACTGATGAGTAATTCTTCGAAAATTCTTTAAAGACGATTCCTAACCTATACTTCTTCTCAAGGTCATGTTTTTTATTAACTGATTTAAGTATCCCCATTGTAAGCCATGGATTGTTTAGCCTTTTAGAATAGGACAGGGGTGTTTTAAAGGCTGAGAGTTTTTGAATAAATGATTGCACTGCTAGGTTGATGTCCCCCATGTTACCTAATTCAGACTCCCAGTTGATATTAGCTGCAGCAGCAATAAAATTGTCTATAGAAGTTTCATTGTGCAGCCTAAAGCTTATCTTCCTTGTATCTTAAGGTGGTTTGTTAATGTTGGTTAGGAGAAATGTGGGGTAATGGTCTGTAGTGCTGTAGTGCAATGATTATCCCTGAAGTAAGTGGAGAGGTTATGTTAGTCCAGATGTGATCAAGAGCCATGGTAGTATTATCAGTGATTCTAGTTGGTCTAGTGATTAAGGGAATGAGGAAGCAGGAATTCATACAGTTGAGGAAACTAGCAGCAGGAGGGTTATCAGGCGCGTAGAGGTCAATGTGAAGGTCCCCAGAAATAATTAAGTGGTTTTTGTTCAGCCTGTTCTCTAGTATTAGATTTCTAAGGTTAGAATTCATTTCAGTCACATCAGTGTTAGGAATTCTGTAGACTGCTCCCACAATCAGTACAGTCTCGCCACCCTTGACTCTGAAACAGGCAAAGATATACTCTTCACATAGATCTCTAGTTTTAATTACTTTCAAGCAAGTCAGTTCTTGGAGGTAGTAAAGAGCAGTACTACCACCTCTTTGAATAGGACGACAGTTGTGAATTGCTGAGTAGTTTGGTATGTTGTAAAGTTGAGTAGAATCCTCTTTTAACCAGGTTTCAGGAAGCACAACAAAATAGAATTTGTTGTCAACTGATTGAATTAGGGGCACTAACATCATCAATGTGTTTGCTTAGAGATTTTACATTCAAGTTGACTACAGAAACATTGTGATTATGTGTTAAAACATTGTTTACATGATGTGCTGTAAAATACCGGCAATTTTGATCATTAAAGTGATGATTGTCATAGATACTAGATAAAAGATTTAGTTCTGGGACTATACTAGTTTGTATAAGTGGGCTGCTTGACGGAGAAAAGGCAAAAAAGACAATTATAAAAAAAGAACTAGATATAAAAAATATACAAAACTATACAAAAAATGAGGTAGGTTGCTTTAAGGAACTTTCAGGTAGACTGAAAGTAATAATTTGCACTGGGAGACACAGGCAAGCCAAGAGAACAATGAAGCAAGGGTGGAGAGGCTAGGCAACCTAGGTTACAAAGAAAAGTTGAATAAAAATCCAAAAGTAATATAAACTTAACGATAAAAAGTATCAGCACAAGACAGAACACGAAAGAATGGATATAAATTGGATAAATTTTAGATTTAGGAAAGACTTGGGTAAATATTGGTTCGATAATTTTTGATATTCGCACCAGTCAGTCAGGTGCAGTCACAGTGAGAGGTTGTGTTAGCTGGAGCTCCGATTCTAGTAACATTATTATTGCAATAATGGAAGGATTAGTGAAGGATTTGGTGAGTCTGGTTGGAGCTCTGAGAGCAGAGATGGATTCCCTGCGGGAGGAAGTACGACGGCTGAGAGTTCGGGAGGAAACGTAGGAGGAGGCCAGTGTTGACGGGACCTCATTAAGAAGGACTGACAGGACCAGTATTAAGAAGACCTCGTCTTGGCAAGTTGTGAAAGACAGGGGTCTTAAGAAGACCTTGGCAAAACCGACAACTAATAGCCTACACCTAAGGACTTTTAACGCATTTGACGTATTAGAGGACGAGTGCTGTGGTGAACCTGTTGTTCAAAGAAGAGGCAAAGCAACGAGGAGCATTGAAGCGCAGGTCCCTCAAACTGCTCGAAAGGAAAAGGGAGAATCGAAGCGAATTTTGGTTGTGGAAGATTCCCAGGTGAGGTACATAGACAGAACGTTTTGTGCCAGAGATAGGGGGAACAGATAAGGGTTTGCTATCCGGGAGCTGGAATTGGTGATATTGTTGGAAACATGAATGATATTATGACGGGAAATGGAAACAAACCCATTATTTGTATGAGTGCAGGGGGTAATGATGTTGGGCGAGTTAGGAGTGAGGAACTAATACAGAGATTCAGGACAGCCATTGAATTAGTTAGGAGCAAGGGAGGAATCCCGATCATATGTGGCATTCTTCCAAGAAAGGGAGTGGGAAATGAATGGATGTCGAGGGCAATTGGTGTCAATTGCCGGCTGGAAAGATATTGCAAATCAAATGCAATATCTTTCATAGACAACTGGGAAAACTTCTATGGAAGAAATGAAATGTATGCTCGTGATGGGGTGCATCTATCGAGAGCTGGGGTTGTTGCTGTTGCGAACTCGTTGGAAGAAGTGGTTAGAGGTGTTTGTTTGGGTTTAAACTGTTAGTAGATAGAGGTATGGGAATTGATTTGGAGGAAGGAGGTAATAAAAGTGTGAGTTTGTGGGAGAAAGGAATTGGCAAAATGATCAGGGAAAGAGAAGGACCTCAAAATAACAATTCACTTAGGGTATATTACACTAACAGTAGAAGTCTAAGAAATAAAATTAACGAATTAAATGCTCTTGTCTGCACAGAAAAAATAGATATTATTGCACTTACCAAAACGTGGATGAATGTAGAAAATAGAGAACTATTAGCTGAATATCAAATAAATGGATTTAAATTATTTCACACAGATAGCTATATTAGACGAAGGAGGTGGAGTAGCCATATATGTTAGGGACAATCTGAAATGTAGTCTTAAAAAGGGAATCAAAACTGAGCCACACATAGAAACTATTTGGATAGAATTAAACGAAAAAACTAATAATATTATAATAGGAGTTATATATAGGCCACCAAATTTAGACAGAATGGAAGCAAAGCATCTATGGGATGAAATATCTAAAGCATCTAGATCTAACAGTATTTATGTCATGGGTGACTTTAATTTTAGTGGAAT
This sequence comes from Procambarus clarkii, assembly GCF_040958095.1. NCBI lineage: Eukaryota > Metazoa > Arthropoda > Malacostraca > Decapoda > Cambaridae > Procambarus > Procambarus clarkii. The sequence goes on along the minus strand of NC_091169.1, from coordinate 13,724,029 downwards.
AAACTGGTTGAACAAAACAGGGAATAGTGAAGCAGAAGATTTTCTAGAATTAATTGACGATTGCTTTCTTACGCAACACATTAAGGAACCAACACGGGAAAATAATATTTTAGATTTAGTGTTAACTAACAGGGAAACACAAATTAATGACATCGAAATAGGGAGTGAGCTAGGGAACAGTGATCACAAAGAAATCAGATTTAACATAGAATGGAATAGACCTGTAGGAAAAAATTCTGTTAAAGTGCCAGATTTTCGAAAAGCTGATTTTAATAGCCTAAGAAATTTTTTGGGTCAAATTGATTGGAAGTCTTGGGTATGGGGTGTGGGCCGGTCTTGGAGCGAGACATGAACCCAGCGATAGGTGACGTAAATGGGGATTTCGATGTGGATTCAATATATAACTTATTTAAGAATATTCTAAACAAAGCATAGGAACGTAGTATACCATACAAATTGAATAGATCGAATACTAATGACCCAAAGTGGATAACAAAGAATTTGAAGAACCTTATAGGTAAAAAGAGAGCTTGGTACAAAAGGATTAAAAATGGGGAGGTCACTTTAGAACAGGAATTCGTACAACTGGTTAGAAATGATAAAAAAGATATAAGGAAAGCAAAAAGAAACTATGAAGTTCGCATAGCAGGGCAAGCAAAGACAAATCCTAAAGGTTTTTTTCAGTTATATCGTACTAAGACTAGGGAAAGGATAGGTCCACTAAAAACTGAGACAGGTCAAATAACAGATAGTGATGAAGAGATGAGTAGTATTTTTAATAAATATTTTGTATCTGTATTCACTAAAGAGGAACTTAACAATATGCCTTCAGCCGAACAAGTCTATGTGGGTGGGGACGAGGACAGGTTGACGAGTTTAGCAGTTACCAGGGAGGATGTTCTTAAACAAATAGTAAAACTCAAACCAAACAAATCCCCAGGGCCGGATGAAGTGTTTGCCAGGGTGCTTAAAGAATGCAAAGAGGAGCTTTGTGACCCATTGTCAACCATATTAAATAAATCAATAGAGTCAGGCAGAGTGCCAGAGTTTTGGAAATTTGCTAATGTGATACCAGTTTTTAAGAAAGGAGATAGATCACTTGCGTCTAACTATCGACCAATTAGGCTAACGTCTATTGTGGGAAAGTTACTCGAATCTATAATAGCAAATAAAATTCGTCTTCATCTTGAAAAACATAAATTAATAATTGAGTCGCAACATGGTTTTATAAATGGCCGTTCATGTTTAACAAATTTGTTATCTTTTTATTCTAGCATAGTTGAGGCAGTTGATAGTGGTAAGGATTGTGATGTTGTGTACCTTGACTTTAGCAAAGCTTTTGATACAGTGCCACATGAAAGACTGATTAAAAAGATAGAGTCTCATGGTATTGGGGGTGCTATATTAAGCTGGATTAGGGCATGGCTATACCAAAGGAAACAGAGAGTTAGTATAAATGGAGTCAAGTCAGAATGGGAAAATGTTGTAAGTGGAGTGCCTCAAGGCTCTGTCCTGGGACCTCTGTTGTTTATAATATATATAAATGATTTAGATTCAGGTTTGAGTAGCAACATTTGCAAATTTGCCGATGATACGAAAATCGGTAGGGAAATTAATTCAGAGGAGGACTCACTATCACTTCAAGTTGATCTAGATAGGGTTTTGAAATGGTCAAAGGATTGGCAGATGCAGTTTAATGCTGATAAATGTAAAGTTCTGAGATTAGGTAATGATGATAGAGTTACAAGATACGATCTAGATGGTGTTGAGATTGCGAAAGGGATCTGGGAGTTATGATTAGTAAGAATTTAAAACAAAAGGATCAATGCATAAATGTTCGTAATAAGGCAAATCGGACACTTGGATATAATAATCGCAGCGTTAGTAACAAGACACCTGGTGTGGTTCTCAAGCTATATCTTAGCTCTAGTTAGGCCCCATTTAGATTATGCAGTTCAGTTTTGGTCGCCATATTATAGAATGGATATATATTCACTTGAACGTGTCCAGCGTAGGATGACTAAGTTAATTCCCCAAATTAGAAATATTTCATATGAAGAAAGATTAACAAAGCTTAACTTGCATTCACTGGAAAGGCGAAGAGTTAGGGGTGACATGATAGAGGTTTACAAGTGGGTGAATGCGAAAGGGATCTGGGAGTTATGATTAGTAAGAATTTAAAACAAAAGGATCAATGCATAAATGTTCGTAATAAGGCAAATCGGACACTTGGATTTATTAATCGCAGCGTTAGTAACAAGACACCTGGTGTGGTTCTCAAGCTATATCTTGCTCTAGTTAGGCCCCATTTAGATTATGCAGCTCAGTTTTGGTCGCCATATTATAGAATGGATATAAATTCACTTGAACGTGTCCAGCGTAGGATGACTAAGTTAATTCCCCAAATTAGAAATCTTTCATATGAAGAAAGATTAAGAAAGCTCAAGTTGCATTCACTGAAAAGGCGAAGAGTTAGGGGTGACATGATAGAGGTTTACAAGTGGGTGAATGGACATAACAAAGGGGATATCAATAGGGTATTAAAAGTATCAACACAAGACAGAACACGAAACAATGGGTATAAATTGGATAAGTTTAGATCTAGGAAAGACTTGGGTAAATACTGGTTCAGTAACAGGGTTGTTGATTTGTGGAACCAATTACCGCGTAACGCGCTGGAGGTGGGGTCCCTCGATTGTTTCAAGCGCGGGTTGGACAAGTATATGAGTGGGATTGGGTGGTTGTAAATAGGAGCTGCCTCGTATGGGCCAATAGGCCTTCTGCAGTTGCCTTTGTTCTTATGAATGGACATAACAAAGGGGATATTAATAGGGTATTAAAAGTATCAACACAAGTCAGAACACGAAACAATGGGTGTAAATTGGATAAGTTTAGATTTAGGAAAGACTTGGGTAAATACTGGTTCAGTAACAGGGTTGTTGATTTGTGGAACCAATTGCCGCGTAACATTGTGGAGGTGGGGTCCCTCGATTGTTTCAAGCATGGGTTGGACATGTATATGAGTGGGATTGGGTGGTTATAAATAGGAGCTGCCTCGTATGGGCCAATAGGCCTTCTGCAGTTGCCTTTGTTCTTATGTTCTTATAACAGAGTTCTTGATTTGTGGAACCAATTACCGCGTAACGTGGTGAAGGTGGGGTCCCTCGATTGTTTCAAGCGTAGGTTGGACATGTTTATGAGTGGGATTGGGTGGTTATAAATAGGAGCTGCCCAGTATGGGCCAATAGGTCTTCTGCAGTTACTTTTGTTATTAGGTTCTTATGTTCTTAATTTCTTAAAAAAAGCTTAGATAAGTTCCTTAACAAATTTAATGAACTTAAGAAAATAAAAATGAACTAACAAAAATTATTCCAATAGACTGGCCAATACGAATTAAATTTATTTCGATGTACATTAATCACCTAAAGTAAAATTTGCTATTCTAAAGTAATTACACTATAGTAAATTTCTGAAGTTACACTATAATAAAATGAGGAAGATTACTTTGAGGTACAGAGGTACACAAGAACACAAGAACACAAGAACAAAGGTAACTGCAGAAGGCCCATTGGCCCATACGAGGCAGCTCCCATTCTACAACCACCCAACCCCACTCACACACCTGTCCAACCCGTGCCTGAAACAATCGAGGGACCCCACCTCCACAATGTTACGCGGCAACTGGTTCCACAAACCAACAACCCTGTTACTGAACCAGCACTTACCCAAGTCTTTCCCAAATCTAAACTTATCCAACCTATATCCACCGTTTCGTGCTCTGTCCCGTGTTGATACCCCCAACACCCCATCAATATCCCCCCGGTTATGTCCATTCATCCACCTGCAAACCTCTATCATGTCACCCCCAACTCTTCGCCCTTCCAGTGAATGCAACCCAAGCTTTGTTAATCTTTCTTCATATGAAAGACCTCCAATTTGGGGAACCAACTCAGTCATCCTACGCTGGACACGTTCAAGTGAATCTACATCCATTCTATAACATGGCGACCAAAACCGAACTGCACAATCTAAATGGGGCCCAACCAGAGCAAGATACAGCTCGAGAACCACACCAGGTGCCTTGTTACCAACGCTGCGACCAACAGATCCAAGTGTCCGATCCGCCCCATCACGAACATTTACGCATTGATCCCCCTGCTTCAAATTCCCACCAATCACAACTCCCAGATCCCCCTCGCAATCCGACTTCGCAACCACAACACCATCCAGCTCGCATCTTGTAACTCCATCATCACTACCCAACCTCAGAACCTTACATTTATCAGCATTAAACTGCATCTGCCAATCCTTTGACCACCTCAAAACCCTATCCAGATCAACCCGAAGTGATAGTGAGTCCTCCCCCGAACCAACTTCCCCACCGACCCTCGCATCACCGGCAAATTTGCAAATGTTGCTACTCAAACCTGAATCCAAATCATTCACATATACTACAAACAACAGAGGTCCCAGGACAGAGCCTTGAGGCACTCCACCCACAACATTTTCCCACTCCGACTTGACTCCACTTATACCAACTCTCTGCCTCCCCCGGCATAGCCATGCCCCAATCCAGCCCAATATAGCACCCCCAATACCACGAGACTCCATTTCTCCAATCAGTCCTTCATGTGGCACCGTATCAAAAGCTTTGCCAAAGCCAAGGCATACAACATCGCAATCCCCACCACCATCAACTGCCTCAACAATGCTAGAACAAAAAGATAACAAATCTGTTAAACATGAACGGCCATTTATAAAACCATGTTGTGACTCAATTATTAATTTATGTTTTTCAAGATGAAGACGAATTTTATTTGCTATTATAGATTCGAGTAACTTTCCCACAATAGACGTTAGGCTAATTGGTCGATAGTTAGACGCAAGTGATCTATCTCCTTTCTTAAAAACTGGTATCACATTAGCAACTTTCCAAAACTCTGGCACTCTGCCTGACTCTATTGATTTATTAAATATGGTTGACAGTGGGTCACAAAGCTCCTCTTTGCATTCTTTAAGCACCCTAGCAAACACTTCATCCGGCCCTGGGGATTTGTTTGGTTTGAGTTTTACTATTTGTTTAAGAACATCCTCCCTGGTAACTGCTAAACTCGTCAACCTGTCCTCGTCCCCACCCACATAGACTTGTTCGGCTGAAGGCATATTGTTAAGTTCCTCTTTAGTAAATACAGATACAAAATATTTATTAAAAATACTAATCATCTCTTCATCACTATCTGTTATTTGACCTGTCTCAGTTTTTAATGGACCTATCCTTTCCCTAGTCTTAGTACGATATAACTGAAAAAACCCTTTAGGATTTGTCTTTGCTTGCCCTGCTATGCGAACTTCATAGTTTCTTTTTGCTTTCCTTATCTCTTTTTTAACATTTCTAACCAGTTGTACGAATTCCTGTTCTAAAGTGACCTCCCCATTTTTAATCCTTTTGTACCAAGCTCTCTTTTTACCTATAAGGTTCTTCAAATTCTTTGTTATCCACTTTGGGTCATTAGTATACGATCTATTCAATTTGTATGGTATACTACGTTCCTGTGCTTTGTTTAGAATATTCTTAAATAAGTTATATATTGAATCCACATCGAAATCCCCATTTAAGTCACCTATCGCTGGGTTCATGTCTCGCTCCAAGACCGGCCCACACCCCATACCCAAGCCTTTCCAATCAATTTGACCCAAAAAAATTCTTAGGCTATTAAAATCAGCTTTTCGAAAATCTGGCACTTTAACAGAATTTTCTCCTACTGGTCTATTCCATTCTATGCTAAATCTGATTTCTTTGTGATCACTGCTCCCTAGCTCACTCCCTATTTCGATGTCATTAATTTGCGTTTCCCTGTTAGTTAACACTAAATCTAAAATATTATTTTCCCGTGTTGGTTCCTTAATGTGTTGCGTAAGAAAGCAATCGTCAATTAATTCTAGAAAATCTTCTGCTTCACTATTCCCTGTTTTGTTCAACCAGTTTATTCCGCTAAAATTAAAGTCACCCATGACATAAATACTGTTAGATCTAGATGCTCTAGATATTTCATCCCATAGATGCTTTGCTTCCATTCTGTCTAAATTCTGTCTAAATTTGGTGGCCTGAGAGTAATGGTTTACACTAGAGAACACAGGCAACGCCAAGGAACAATGGAGCATGGGAGTATGGGGAGGCTTGGTAGCAATGAAGTACAGGTTACCTAGCCTGCACTTGGTGACAAGGGGATTAAAAAGAAGAGGCACAAGTGAAAGGGTTATGACAGGCCTTTCTGGCCTGACTAACTGACTAACAACCCTGTTATTGAACCAGTATTTACCCAAGTCTTTCCTGAATCTAAACTTATATAATTTATGCCCCATTGTTTCGTGTTCTGTCTTGTGTTGATACTTTTAATACCCTTTTAATATCCCCCTTGTTATGTCCATTAGTCTACATGTAAACCGCTATCATGTCACCCCTAACTCTTTGTCTTTACAGTGAATGCTGTGTTAATCTTTTTTCATATGAAAGATTTCTAATTTGGGGAATTAACTTAGTCATCCTATGCTGGACACGTTAAGGTGAATTTATATCCACTCTATAGTACCGCGACCAAAACTGAACTGCATAATCTAAATGGGGCCTAACCAGAGCAAGATATATAGCTGCAGAACAACACTAGGTTTCTTGTTATTAACGCTTAAGAGCATAAGAACATAAGAACAAAGGCAACTGCAGAAGGCCTGTTGGCCCATACGAGGCAGCTCCTATTTATAACCACCCAATCCCACTCATATACATGTCCAACCCATGCTTGAAACAATCGAGGGACCCCACCTCCACAATGTTACGCGGCAATTGGTTCCACAAATTAACAACCCTGTTACTGAACCAGTATTTACCCAAGTCTTTCCTAAATCTAAACTTATCCAATTTATACCCACTGTTTCGTGTTCTGTCTTGTGTTGATACTTTTAATACCCTATTAATATCCCCTTTGTTATGTCCATTCACCCACTTGTAAACCTCTATCATGTCACCCCTAACTCTTTGCCTTTCCAGTGAATGCAACTTAAGCTTTGTTAATCTTTCTTCATATGAAAGATTTCTAATTTGGGGAATTAACTTAGTCATCCTACGTTGGACACGTTCAAGTGAATTTATATCCATTCTATAATATGGCGACCAAAACTGAACTGCATAATCTAAATGGGGCCTAACTAGAGCAAGATATAGCTTGAGAACCACACCAGGTGTCTTGTTACTAACGCTGCGATTAATAAATCCAAGTGTCCGATTTGTCTTATTACGAACATTTATGCATTGATCCTTTTGTTTTAAATTCTTGCTAATCATAACTCCCAGATCCCTTTCGCAATTCGACTTCGCAATCTCAACACCATCTAGCTCGTATCTTGTAACCCTATCATCATTACCTAACCTCAGAACTTTACATTTATCAGCATTAAACTGCATCTGCCAATCCTTCGACCATTTCAAAACCCTATCTAGATCAACTTGAAGTGATAGTGAGTCCTCCTCCGAATTAATTTCCCTACCGATTTTCGTATCATCGGCAAATTTGCAAATATTGCTACTCAAACCTGAATCTAAATCATTTATATATATTATAAACAACAGAGGTCCCAGGACAGAGCCCTGAGGCACCCCACTTACAACATTTTCCCACTCTGACTTGACTACATTTATACTACTCTCTGTTTCCTTTGGTATAGCCATGCCCTAATCCAGCTTAATATAGCACCCCCAATACCATGAGACTCTAACTTTTTAATCAGTCTTTCATGTGGCACTGTATCAAAAGCTTTGCTAAAGTCAAGGTACACAACATCGCAATCCTTACCACTATCAACTGCCTCAACAATGCTAGAATAAAAAGATAACAAATTTGTTAAACATGAACGGCCATTTATAAAACCATGTTGCGACTCAATTATTAATTTATGTTTTTCAAGATGAAGACGAATTTTATTTGCTATTATAGATTCGAGTAACTTTCCCACAATAGACGTTAGGCTAATTGGTCGATAGTTAGACGCAAGTGATCTATCTCCTTTCTTAAAAACTGGTATCACATTAGCAACTTTCCAAAACTCTGGCACTCTACCTGACTATTGATTTATTAAATATGGTTGACAGTGGGTCACAAAGCTCCTCTTTGCATTCTTTAAGCACCCTGGCAAACACTTCATCCGGCCCTGGGGATTTGTTTGGTTTGAATTTTACTATTTGTTTAAGAACATCCTCCCTGGTAACTGTTAAACTCGTCAACCTGTCCTCGTCCCCACCCACATAGACTTGTTCGGCTGAAGGCATATTGTTAAGTTCCTCTTTAGTAAATACAGATACAAAATATTTATTAAAAATACTACTCATCTCTTCATCACTATCTGTTATTTGACCTGTCTCAGTTTTTAATGGACCTATCCTTTCCCTAGTCTTAGTACGATATAACTGAAAAAACCCTTTAGGATTTGTCTTTGCTTGCACTGCTATGCGAACTTCATAGTTTCTTTTTGCTTTCCTTATCTCTTTTTTAACATTTCTAACCAGTTGTACGAATTCCTGTTCTAAAGTGACCTCCCCATTTTTAATCCTTTTGTACCAAGCTCTCTTTTTACCTATAAGGTTCTTCAAATTCTTTGTTATCCACTTTGGGTCATTGGTATTCGATCTATTCAATTTGTATGGTATACTACGTTCCTGTGCTTTGTTTAGAATATTCTTAAATAAGTTATATATTGAGTCCACATCGAAATCCCCATTTACGTCACCTATGGCTGTGTTCATGTCTCGCTCCAAGACCGGCCCCCACCCCATACCCAAGACTTTCCAATCATTTTGACCCAAAAAATTTCTAAGGCTATTAAAATCAGCTTTTCGAAAATCTGGCACTTTAACAGAATTTTCTCCTACAGGTCTATTCCATTCTATGCTAAATCTGATTTCTTTGTGATCACTGTTACCTAGCTCACTCCCTATTTCGATGTCATTAATTTGTGTTTCCCTGTTAGTTAACACTAAATCTAAAATATTATTTTCCCGTGTTGGTTCCTTAATGTGTTGCGCAAGAAAGCAATCGTCAATTAATTCTAGAAAATCTTCTGCTTCACTATTCCCTGTTTTGTTCAACCAGTTTATTCCGCTAAAATTAAAGTCACCCATGACGTAAATACTGTTAGATCTAGATGCCCTAGATATTTCATCCCATAGATGCTTTGCTTCCATTCTGTCTAAATTTGGTGGCCTATATATAACTCCTATTATAATATTATTTGTTTTTTCGTATAATTCTATCCAAATAGTTTCTGTGTGTGGCTCAGTTTTGATTCCCTCTTTGAGACTACATTTCAAATTGTCCCTTACATATATGGCTACTCCCCTCCTCGTCTAATATATCTATCTGTGTGAAATAGTTTAAATCCATTTATTTGATATTCAGCTAATAGTTCTCTATTTTCTACATTCATCCACGTTTCGGTAAGTGCAATAATATCTATTTTTTTCTGTGCAGACAAGAGTATTTAATTCGTTAATTTTATTTCTTAGACTTCTACTGTTAGTGTAATATACCCTAAGTGAATTGATATTTTGAGGCCCTTCTCTTTCCCTGATAATTTTGCCAATTCCTTTCTCCTACAAACACGTACTTTTATTATCTCCTTCCTCCAAATCAATTCCCATTCCTCTATCAGCTAACAGTTTAAACCCAAACAAACACCTCTAACCACTTCTTCCAACGAGTTCGCAACAGCAACAACCCCAGCTCTCGATAGATGCACCCCATCACGAGCATACATTCCATTTCTTCCATAGAAGTGTTCCCACTTGTCTATGAAAGATATTGCATTTGATTTGCAATATCTTTCCAGCCGGCAATTGACACCAAGTGCCCTCGATATCCATTCATTTCCTACTCCCTTTCTTGGAAGAATGCCACATATGATCGGGATTCCTCCCTTGCTCCTAACTAATTCAATGGCTGTCCTGAATCTCTGTATTAGTTCCTCACTCCTAACTCGTCCAACATCATTACCCCCTGCACTAATACAAATAATGGGTTTGTTTCCACTTCCTGTCATAATATCATTCATGTTTCCAACAATATCACCAATTCCAGCTCCCGGATAGCAAACCCTTAATCTGTTCCCCTATAAAGCTTCGATTAATAATTTTAAATTCTTACTAATCATAACTCCCTTTCTTACTAAGAAAGGAGATTGATCACTTGCATCAAACTATCGGCCAATTTGCCTAACGTCTATTGTGGGAAAGTTACTTGAATCGATAATTGCAAATACAATTCGTTTTCATCTTGAAAAACATAAATTAATAAATGATTCGCAACATGGTTTTACAAATGGCCGTTCATGTTTAACAAATTTGTTATCATTTTATTCCAGCATAGTTGAGGCAGTTGATAGTGGTAAGAATTGATAACTGGGAACACTTCTATGGAAGAAATGAATTGTATGCTCGGGATGGGGTGCATCTATCGAGGGCTGGGGTTGTTGTTGTTGCGAACTCGTTGGAACCAGTGGTTGGAGGTGTTTGTTTGGGTTTGGGTTTAAACTGTTAGCAAATAATTGTACGGAAATTGATATGGAGAAAGGAGGTAATAAAAGTACGTGTTTCTGAGGAATTTTTTTTTTGTTTGAAATATATACAAGAGTTATTACATTCTTGTACAGCCACTAGTACGTGTAGCGTTTCGGGCAGGTCCCTGGAATACGATCCCCGCCGCGAAGAATCGTTTTTACAACAAAGTACACATTTTACTGTTGAGTTAAACAGAGGCTACAGTTAAGGATTTGTGCCCAGTAAATCCTCCCCGGCCAGGATACGAACCCATGACAAAGCGCTCGCGGAACGCCAGGCGAGTGTCTTACCACTACGTCACGGAGACTGCGGGGAAATTGGCAAAATGATCAGGGAAAGAGAAGGGCTTCAAAATAACATTGCACTTTGGGTATATTAAACTAACAGTAGAAGTCTAAGAAACAAAATAAACGATTTAAATGCACAGAAAAAAATAGATATTATTGCACTTACCGAAACGTGGATGAATGTAGAAAATGGAGAACTATTAGCTGAATATAAAATAAATGGATTTAAACTATGTCATATTGATAGATATATTAGACGAGGAGGGGAAGTAGCCAAATATGTTAGGGAAAATTTGAAATGTAGTCTCAAATAGGGAATCAAACCTGAGCCACACACAGAAACTATTTAGATAGAATTAAACGAAAAAGCAAATAATCTTATAATAGGAGATATATACAAGCCACCAAACTGTGGGGGGAGCCGATCGGCCGAGCGGACAGCACGCTGTACTTGTGATCCTGTGGTCCTGGCGTTCGATTCCAGGCGTCGGCGAGAAACAAGGGGCAAAGTTTCTTTCCCCCTATGCCCCTGCTACCTAGCAGTAAAATAGGTACCTGGGTGTTAGTCAGCTGTCACGGGCTGCTTCCTGGGGGTGGAGGCCTGGTCGAGGACTGGGCCGCGGGGACACTAAAGCCCCGAAATCATCTCAAGATAACCTCAAGAAGATAGACAGAATGGAAGCAAAGCATCTATGGGATGAAATATCTAGAGCATCTAGGTCTAACGGTATTTGTGTCATGGGTGACTTTAATTTTAGTGGAATAAATTGGTTTAACAGAATAGGGAATAATGAAGCAGAAAATGTTATAGAATTAACTAGCTGTACCCGGCTACTCTTTGCTGTGGCTCAGCAACTGAGCCACAGCAACCTTCCCCTTTCTCCCAGTCCTCCCCAGCATTCCCCCTTCCGACGTCCCCTCATCCACTCAACCATTCTTCACTCCATCGTTCTCTCAACCATTCCCCACTCCACCGTTCCCTCGCCCTCCTAGCCAATCCCCACTCCATCGTCCCCTCATCCTTCCCAGCATCTCCCACTCCCCTGTCCCCCCTCGTCCACCCTACCATTCCCCCCTCCCCCATCCCCTCATTCTCTCCCACCAATCCCCACTCCACTGTCCCCTTGTCCTCCCAACCATTCTCTATTCCCCTGTCCCCTCGTCCCAACCATTCCCAACTCCCCCATCCTATCGTCCTCCCCACCATTACCCCTTCCCCTGTCCCCTCGTCCTACCCACCGTCCCCCAATCCCATCCCCTCATCCTCCCCACCATTCTCCACTCCCTCGTTCGATACATTCCCAAGTGATCTTATGTTCCCATCAGAAAATTGGGAACATCAAATGATCTGATGTTCCTATCACTGAAATATATGAAAAACAGTTAAAAACGAAATAAAAACAGTTAAAAAATAAAAAAATAAACTATACTCACGAAATGAACATTACGGTAAACAGCACAGCTCAATTCCAACGCAATGTTACACAAAATAATTAAGTCAAAATGAAAATATATCGAAATCTATGAAAATTAAATTTGTCAATGCAGTTTGAAACATTGAAATGGAATCGAAACATATTTAGGACAGCGTGAGTTGCTCTTATTTTTGTATTTATTTATTTATATATTTATTTATATACAAGAAGGTACATTGGGTTTGTGAGAATACATAGCATAGTATTTACAATCTTCTAAAGCCACTAGTATGCGCAGTGTTCGGGCAGGTCCTTAATCTAACAGATAATTTTAAGTAGGTAAATTCTAGCAGAATTAATACAATGATAACAGATACATTGCAAGAACAAAATGAGATGAGAGAGATTGGTAAGTATATTAAAGCACATTGTTATATTAAAGCTCTGATTGATTACATTGACAGCTTGATTGGTAATTTAAACAAGATTAATAGACACCATACAGCAGATTGATAGCACATATAAGAAGACAGCAATGATCACAATGGTAAAGATGTTCGGATTGGGTACATAAAGATTGGGAGATTGGGTAGCAATAGATACAGTGCAATTTTAAAGCAAAAGGTAAAAAACTATGAAGATGAAATTAGGTATTTTTTGGTATTGTTTTTGAATGACGCAAAAGTTGGACAGCTTTTCAATTCAATAGGGAGTGAGTTCCATAGACTGGGTCCCTTTATTTGCATAGAATATTTACACAGATTAAATTTGACTCTGAGGATATCAAAGAGATATTTATTTCTGGTGCGGTGATAATGTGTCCTATTACATCTGTCCAGGGAGAGTTTCAGAGCAGGATTTGCATTTAAGAACAGGGTTTAGTAAATGTAGTTGACACAAGAGAATTTGTGGAGTGAGATTATGTTTAGCATGTTTAGAGAGTTAAACAAGGGGGCTGAGTGTTGTCTGAAAGCAGAATTTGTTATTATTCTGATTGCAGATTTTTGCTGGGTGATGATGGACTTGAGGCGGTCTGCAGTTGTTGAACCCCATGCACAGATATCATAATTAAGATAGGGATAGATTAGTGCATAATATAGAGAGATGAGAGCAGAGTTAGGTACATATCTGATTTTGGAGAGTATACCAACTGATTTAGAGTCTTTCTTAGTTATGTGTTGTATGTGGATGCTGAAGTTGAGTCTCTTGTCTAGGAATAGGCCAAGAAACTTTCCATCATTTTTATTGCTAATGTTTACATCGTCTATCTGAAGCTGAATTGCATTTGTTGATTTACTTCCAAATAAGATGTAGTATGTCTTTTCTATGTTAAATGTTAGTTTGTTGGTTGACATCCATAAGTGGACTTTTTTTAGTTCATTATTAACAACATTATTTAGTGTATGTGGGTTGGGGTTAGAGTAGATGAGGGTAGTATCATCAGCAAACAAAATAGGTTTCAGAATGTTAGAGACGTTAGGCAGATCATTGATGTAAATAAGAAATAAGAGAGGTCCCAAAATGGTGCCCTGTGGCACTCCAACGGTTATTGGTAGAGTGGGAGAGGTTATATTATTGATGCCTACACATTGGTGTCTATCACTAAGATAGGATTGGATATAGTCCAATCGTAATGATGGAGTTTACGTAAGAGGTAATTGTGATTAACAGTATCAAAGGCCTTTCTCAGGTCACTGAAGAGTCCAATCGGAAACTCATTTTTGTTAAGGGCTGAGTAAATTATATCAAGGAGATTAATAATTGCATCGTTGGTACTCTTTTGGGAGCGAAAGCCAAACTGACAGGGGCTAAGAATGTCGAATTTTACGAGATAGGAGTAAAGCTGTTTGTAGATCATTTTTTCAAATATTTTTGGTAATATGGGTAGGTTTGATATTGGTCTATAATTGTTTATGTCTGCCGGATTACCTCCTTTATGAACTGGCGTTACTCTTGCTTTTTTAAGGATATCAGGGAAGGTATGTGTTACGGCCCTATTGGGTCGCAACTGGGTTCTTTCTCTGATGTTAGTAGAGTAAGGGTATCCGGCCCCAAGTTAGTAGTGGCTTTCAAGGGGTGTGCTCCGTAACACAAGTAAATTAAAGAGGGAAGGGATAAAACTGCTCAGAAATAAATATATATTCACCACCACCAATAAATAGATATATAAACAGTCACTCGCTGGGGCCATCACTACACATATGTACACGTCTTGTCTTCTTCTGAAGACACAGGATGCTCTGCTTAACGGTGCTCAAGACGAGTAGCCCTGGTTCTCTTCTTTTTGGCCTCTCGACGAATCCTTAGATTCTCTTAGCGAGTCTACCCCGGCCACAGGCCAGCTAAAATACAATCCCACTGGGGGCACCGTCGTGGAGGCCGTCAACCACAAATCCAGCCTGTAGCTGGCAGGTTCCAATCAGCTACGCTGCGTAGGCCACTCCACGACCGATACTAGGGTTGCGAGCCCTAGGCAGGAGCCTCGTGTGATTCCACAGATCACTCTCCTCACCATAACACCCCAGTGGCTATTCTTCTCCACGAGTCAGCCCCGGGTACGTCAATTCCTCAACTGCCACGTCACAGGCAGGCTAACACAACAGTGTTCATCCGGGGGGGGGGGGGGGGTGACTCAACTTCTGCAGCTAATACTAGGAGACTCTACGGCTGCCTTGGGTAGACTGATCCAACTTCCATTACAGCAGTCCCAGGTCGACTCTGTAATCAGACACGTCATCAGTAATAGGGACACTCTAGGGCACCTCACTTACAGGCTTAGACACAAACGCCCACCTATCCACTCCATAGATGGCGTTGCTGTCTAAGCTCCACCTCACCAGAGGTCAGCAGTGGCTGTGTTATCAGGACGGGAAACTAGCCCTTGTGGCCAGTATATCTCGTCCTCACTAGATGGCGTCGTTCATTTGGAGGGGGTTTCGGGAGCTGACCCACAGATGGCGCGGTCGTCACTGCTCCGGGCTCGGACGCTGGACTCGAGTCCGTAACAGTATGCCACTCAAGGGATTTGTTGAACAGCAGAGCTATAGGTGGCGCAATGGCATGGGAGGCGCTCTTGTATACAATGGATGGGATTTCACTGATGTTCCCAGCTTTGGCTTTTAGTGAGCGTATGATGGACACAACATCTGTCGGGCTACCTGGTGAAAGGAGAAGATAGTTTGGATAGCTGCCTGAGAGATATGTGTTGATATGTGTCTGAGTCTGTGGGATTTTACTGGCAAGATTAGCACCAACCGATGAAAAGAAGCTATCAAATTCATTTGCCATTTCTAAATCAGTTGACGGTGTAAGGCCATCCTTAGAGAGTGTTATCTGGTTGTGGGAGTGTTGTTTAGTTCCTAGGATATTAGAGATGGTATTCCATGTGCTTTTCATGTTGCGTTTTGCTTCTTTGAATCTAGTCTCATAATATGAAAGTTTAGTTTTTCTTATGATACTGGTAAGCACTGATAAGTACCTTTTAACTACTTCCTTTGTAACTAGGCCAATCCTAAATTTCTTTTCATATTCATGTTTTTTGTTGATTGATTTGATTATGCCACTTGTGAGCCACGGCTTGTTTTTTCTTTTGTCAGTTACCTGTTTGGTAAGGATGGGACAGTGAGTGTTGTAGATACTTAGAGTTTTGGAGAGAAAGAGGTTAGTTAATGAGTTTATATCCTGTGTATTATTGAATTCAGATTCCCAGTTAATATTGTGAAGTGCATTAGAGAGATTGCTTAAAGCTGATTCACTGTGTAGCCTGAATGAGAGTTTCTTGCTTTCTGGTGGTGTTGTGTCCATGTTTGCTATGAGAAAGGTAGGATAGTGGTCAGTTGTTCTGTCATAGATTACCCCAGATGTAAGGGAGCTGTTATATTAGTCCATAAGTGATCCAAGGTAGTGGCAGATGTTTGAGTGACTCGGGTGGGTTTAGTGATTGTGGGGATTAGCATACAGGAGTGAATGCTGTTACGGAAATAGTCAACTTGACGGTTGTTTTGAAGATCCAGGTAAATATTGAAGTCACCTCCTAGAATGATGTGATTTTTGTTGAGATTGTTATTTATGATAAGATTCCTTACGTTGTCTGAGAATGAAGCTATGTTGGTATTAGGAAATCTATAGATGGCACTAATAGTCAGGGACATGCAACAGATGGCTTTGTTTCTTAAAAAAAAAATGTTTTTACCTGTCACAGGTGTGGCATCAATGTGGTAGGTATATAAAAACATGCGCATATTTGAATAGAACATTGTGTCAAAATTTCAAAGCAATTAGTGAAGAATTTTGGGAGATAACAGAGTGTGTTGCTCTTACGTCCAACAGATAGTGCTGTTTTTCAAAAAAGCACGTTTTTTCCTGCCACAGATGAGGCATGTATAGAGTAGGTATATAAAAACACTCGCCTGCTCGAATGAAACATTGTGTCAAATGGACTCCTGGTTCAACCTTGAAGCTGAGCGGACGTTTGGACACCTCCTCCGCCTGCGTGCCGCCTGATCATGTCTTGTTTTCGCGTTTTGGCTTTGCTACTGCCGTTTGGCATCCTTCTTCAGCGGTACGATTGTATGACACCTGGCGCACATATCGCCTTGGGTCACAGGATTGTTGATAGATTTTTTTTTTACGTGTACTGGCTGGTTCTCCCGGCGGGGTGACGGTGTTCGGGGGCCGGCTTGGCCGAGAGGTGCCGGGGATTGGCGGGTCTTGGTGGGTTCCTGGTGTGCCCTCAGTCGTGGTGGGCGACTGGCTTCTGCTTTGCCCAGGGACACTGGAGGACTTTTTGCGTTTTAGTTGGGGGCAGAGTTTTGGTTTTGCTACTTGGTGCTCTCTGTGTGGAGCAGGGCCAGTGCTTGTAACCCTGAGGGACTCCTGGGGCTCCCCAATCATCTGCCTGACTGTGCATTTATTTGCCATATGGCATATTAATTTCTAGTGATTGGCGTCACTCGTTTTGCGATTTGGCTTGGCGTTCCACCTTTCCAGGCTTCGCGATTCACCCTTAACGGGTATGCCGGGGCGCATCCGTTCCCACGATCGTCGTCGCCCCTAAATCAACAACAACAACATTGTGTCAAATTTCAAAGCAATCGGCAAAGAGGTTTCGAAGATTTGCCTCAAATGAGAAACACAGTTTTTAAAAAAATCATGTTTTTTACCGTCACAGACATGACTTTTTTTTTTATTTTTTTTGAGATATATACAAGAGTTGTTACATTCTTGTACAGCCACTAGTACGCGTAGCGTTTCGGGCAAGTCCTTAATCCTATGGTCCCTAGAATACGATCCCCTGCCGCGAAGAATCGTTTTTTCATCCAAGTACACATTTTACTGTTGCGTTAAACAGAGGCTACAGTTAAGGAATTGCGCCCAGTAAATCCTCCCCGGCCAGGATACGAACCCATGACATAGCGCTCGCGGAACGCCAGGCGAGTGTCTTACCACTACACCACGGAGACTGCAATATATAGTATATATATAAATCTATATAGTATATATATAAAAACTCATTCGAATGTGAAATGAACAATGTATGAAATTTTCAAAGCAATCGGAGAAGAACTTTCAGAGATTAGCGATTTTGAACAAACGAACATTTCCATTTTTACTTATATAGATTGACGATTGTTTTCTTACGCAACACATTATGGAGCCAAAGCGGGAAAATAACATTTTAGATTTAGTGTTAACTAACAGGGAAACACAAATTAATGACTTCGAAATAGGGAGTGAGCTAAGAAACAGTGATCATAAAGAAATCAGAATTAGCATAGAATGGAATAAATCTGCAGGAGAAAATTATGTTAATGACCTACCAAATGCCTTTCAAGACCATAAACCAATTATATTTGCAGATGACACAACCTTCATTTTCTCCAGTCCTGACCCTCCTGCTTTTAATGTTACAGTGAACACAGAACTAAATAAAGTTCATCTTTGGCTAACTGTCAACAAACTCACCCTTAACATTGACAAAACTTTCTATATTTTGTTTGGCAATAAATCCTCAAATCAAATTAATCTAAGAATAAACAATATCCAAATTAGTAACTAAGTAGATGGCAAATTCCTTGGTGTTCTCATCGATAACAAGCTGAATTTCCAGAGACACATTCTAAATATATCAAAAAAAGTTTCTAAAACTGTTGGCATTCTTTCTAAGATCAGATATTATGTACCTCGCCCTGCCCTTGTGATGCTCTATTACTCTTTCATCTGTCCTTATCTCAATTATAGTATTTGTGCTTGGGGTTCTACTACACAAAATCATTTATGTCCTCTAATTATTCAACACAAAGCTGGTATTAGAACAATATTTAACTCTGGCCCCAGACAGCACTCGGTACCCTTATCAAATCTTTGAATATGTTAGATATTATTTAATTGTTGCCGCAGGAGGCAGCTAGTTTATTGTGCACCCCATACCCATCCTGTGAGCCGTAGCGCAAAAAGCATTAAAGAGGGCATAAAAGGTCTTTATCAGAACTCATCTTAGATTATTACATAAACAATTTCATCTATGCTTCACACCATATAGTTATAATGTCAGCTAGTTACAGAGAAAGTGCTATTTCAAGAGCTATATATTTACAGTAAGTCATTACACATTAATGGTAGGTCTTATCGCTAATGCATAATAGTTTGACCAATGGAGATAGTCATAGGGTAGCTTCTGTTTATTATTAGTCTTCACAATACACTACTTATTTCTTCATCTCATTTGTCGTTTATCTACTGAAAGCGAAATATGGATACAGTGCAAGGATTTCAGGTAATTTATCCATGGTAATAAGATAGGGTGCCATATCATACAGAGTGAGCTTAGATTTATCTCTAAATGGCTCAATTTTACTACAATCCGAGATATAGTGTTCGAGTGTGTGTCCCTGTCTTTGTCCACACACTTTACACTTTACTTCATCTAGATCCCTATACAAGCCGAACTGACAGAGATACTTGTAGCCAAGTCTTATACGAGCTGTGACAACATCTGTTAGTCTACTTACTTTGTTACTTGCCCCATACACATGTTTTACTTCACACATTTCATTGTGATGAACAATGGACCTGCTAGTTCCAGTTTGCACAGTTCTACTTTCTTCAAATCCATCCAGGAGTTATTGTCTAATGACACTTTTAAGGGACCTATTTGATAACTTAAGATTCCGTTCAATAATGTCTTTATTTACTGCAGCCTTAGCAAGGGCGTCAACTTTGTCATGTTCCTGCAGGCCAACGTGAGAAGGAATCCACAACATTTTCATATTTACCCTCTTGCTAAGTATTCTTATATATTTTCGTCTAGGTTACAAGACAAGCACGTTATTACTTGATTGCAAACTGTTTATTGCTCGTAGTGAGGAAAGGGAGTCGGAAATAATATTAAGTCACTGCACATCCTCTCATGGGTACTCTATATATTTAAAACTGAACTGCAATGTCAATCCTGACCTTAGAAGCTTCCTAGAAGGTTGTAACAGAACTCATGGGCATCACACCAGAAACTAAATAAGTATATGATATTCCAAGAGTCCATTCCACCCAGAATGTCGAATGGGTCTCCCCAATCATGTCAAAGGCTGTACCTCTCTCAACCAGTTTAAGAATAAAACCAAGTGCTACTTAATTAACTCTATGTAACCTACCTTACCCCCCTAAATGTCAACCCATGTCTTGCTTTTGTTAAACAATGCTGTTCGTTCACCAATTTGTACAATTGCTGATTTTTGCCATGTTCCCCTTTTTTATTTTTTATTCCTTTTTTCAACACAATTTATACCTAATCCCAATTACTATTAAGTTTTAGTCTAAGTAGCCCCCCCCCCCACACCTTGCCCGAAACGCTATGCGTATTAGTGACTTTAGGTATTGTATGTACTAGCTCTATGTATAAATCCATCATTATGTTTATAAATCAACTATGTATGTACTTTTCCTGAATAAAATTTTTATATTTATTTATTATTTATTATTACTATTAAATAGACCTACTGCAGTTACTTTAATAGCGGCAGTTGATGTTTTGCATAACAGAGAATGGAAGTAAATAGGAGATCCTGCAAAAGGCCTACTGCATTTTAATTTCTTATCTTCAATATGCTATCTTAGCTAGAAAATGATCTTTGAAAAAACGGGAAAACAGTATGAAAATACGTCACTGATGAAAACGGGCTTATTGTAGGAAGATAAATGCACCTATGCAGGTCGCCGCGGTAACGGAAAACACATCAAACGGGAGGCGACCCATAATCCTCTTGAGCGAAATTTTCATTGCGACCAAAAGGCGAGCAATCACTCGCCGGGGTAATGGAAAATGGCCCACACTACGAGCAATCGCTCGAAAAAAAGGGATTGCTACCAGTCCAGATTACCCACTACTCCGGTGTATTACAGCGGCGCCTAACACCTCGGTGTACCACTAGGGCGCCTGACGCCGCGGCGTACCACTGTGGTGCCTGACGCCCCGATGTACCAATGTGGTGCCTGACGCCCCGGTGTACCACTGTGGTGTCTGACGCCCCGGTGTACCACTGTGGCGCCTGACGTCCTGGTGTACCACTGTGGCACCTGACGCCCCGGTGTATCACTGTGGTGTCTGACGCCCCGGTGTACCACTGTGGCGCCTGACGTCCTGGTGTACCACTGTGGCACCTGACGCCCCGGTGTACCACTGTGGTGTCTGACGCCCCGGTGTACCACTGTGGCGCCTGACGTCCTGGTGTACCACAGGTGGCACCTGACGCCCCGGTGTATCACTGTGGTGCCTGACGCAACCGTGTACCTCTATGGCGCCTGACGCCTCAGTGTACCACTGTGGTGCCTGACGCCTCGGTGTACCACTGTGGTGTCTGACGCCTCGGAGTACCAGTGTGGTACCTGACGCCTAAGTGTACCACTGTGGTGCCTGACGCCCTGGTGTAGCACAGCGGTGCCTGAAACCCTGGTGTACCACTGTGGTGCCTGACGCTTCGGTGTACCACTGTGGCGCCTGATGCCTCAGTGTACCACTGTGGTGATTGATGCCTCGGTGTACCACTGTGACGCCTGACACCCCAGTGTACCACTGTGGCGCTTGACGCACCAATGTTACCACTGTGGTGCCTGACGCAACCGTGTACCACTATGGCGCCTGACGCCTCAGTGTACCACTGTGGTGTCTGACGCCTCGGTGTACCACTGTGGTGTCTGACGCCTCGGTGTACCACTGTGTTGACTGACGCTCCGGTGTACCACTGTGGTGTCTGACGCCTCGGTGTACCACTGTGTTGACTGACGCTCCGGTGTACCACAGTGGTGCCTAACACCTCGTTGTACCACTGTGGCGCCTGACGCCCCGGTGTTCCACAGTGATGCCTGACGTACCACTGTTATGCCTGACACCCCGGTGTACCACTGTGGTGGCTGACGCCTCGGTGTACCACTGCGGTGCCTGACGCCTCGGTGTACCACTGTGGCGCCTGACGACTCAGTGTACCACTGTTGTGCTTGGCGCCGCGGTGTACCACTATGGCGCCTGACGCCCCGGTGTACCACTGTGGTGCCTGACGCCTTGGTGTATCACTGTGGTGCCTGACGCCCCGGTGTATCACTGTGGTGCCTGACGCCACGATACCACTGTGACGCCTGATGCTTCCGTCTACCACTGTGGCGCCTGACGCCCCGGTACTACTGTTATGCCTGACGCCTTGGTGTACCTGTTACGAACCCAAGTACATCGTCAGAGCACGGAGTACCGACGTAAATGCATCTGTGATTTCGCTCCTGAAACCCCCACCCACAGCATGGACGACGCCATCTAGTGATGACAAGAATATACCGGCAAGAGGTACTAGATTCCTGTCCTAGTTAGCTCGAGAGGTAGCTGGTGCTGACCTCTGGTGAGGTGGTGCTTAGAATAGCAGCACCATCTATTATAGGCGGAGTTGGGTGTATGTGTCTAAGTCAGTAAGTGTTGTTTCCTAGTGTCCCAGTGTACTGATGACGTGTCTGTATTCACAGAGTCGACGTAGGGCTGCTATGATACGAGGACAGACAGTCTACCCAGGGCAGCCAAGGTCTCTCTACACCAGTCTGCTTTAAGGAAGTAGTGAGCCGCCACCGGAGAAGAACTGTGAAGTGTTCTACTGTCTGCCTGTGGAGTGGCAGTGACGGGATTCGCCATACCCGGGGCTGGCTGACAGAAGAGACGACTGACTAAGGTGCTGAAGAGGAGAGTAACCAGCAAGTTGCAAGAAGCTCCTGCCTAGGGCTCGCTACCCTAGTATTTGCATGTGAAGTGGCCTAGCAGCGCGAGGCTGATGGTATCTGCCAGCACCAGGCTGGACTGTGATTGTGGACATTCACAAGGAAGCACTTAGTGAGACTGTGGTTTGGCAGGCCCGTGACCAGGGTAGACTCGTTAGTGTTTCCCAGTACTGGTTGAGGACGGTACTGTGTTGAGGAAACACGGTTGCTGACAAGACTGCATCGTTTGAGCATCGAATAGCGCTTAGTGTCCTAAGAAAGAGACACTTGTGAACATATTAAGTGTAGTAATACTTCTTCTAGGATTATATATAAGGTGATGGGAAGGTGATTATATATGAATATATTGATATTTAATGAAGTGTAGTATTCAATGCAGCTCCCCCAGTGTGTTTTACTTGCATTACCGAGCTCACTCCTTGAAAACCACTACTAACTTGGGGCCGGATACGAGAACTTAAGTACCACCAGAAAAGTACCCGGATGCGAACCATTGTGGCCGTAACAGTACCTCTGTGGCGCCTGATGCCTCAGTGTACCACTGTGGCACCTGACGACTCGGTGTACCACTGTGGAGCCTGACTCCTCAGTGTATCACTGTGGCGCCTGACACCCGGGTGTACCATTGTGGCGCCTGACGCCCTGGTGTACCACAGTGGTGCCTGAAACCCTGGTGTACCACTGTGGTGCCTGATGCCTCGGTGTACCACTGTGGTGCCTGACGCTTCGGTGTCCCACTGTGGCGCCTGATGCCTCAGTGTCCCACTGTGGTGCCTGATGCCTCGGTGTACCACTGATGCGCCTGACACCCCAAGTGTACCACTGTGGTGTCTGACGCCTCGGTGTACCACAGTGGTGCCTGACGTCACGGAGTACCACAGTGGCGCCTGACGCCCCGGTGCACCAATGTGGTGCCTGACCCCCCGGGGTACCACATTGGTGCCTGACGCCCCGGTGTACCACTGTGGTGACTGACGCCCCAGTGCATCATTGTGGTGCCTGACGCCTCGGTAGTATCACTGTTGTGCCTGACGCCTCGGTGAATTACTGTGGAGTCTGACTCCTCGGTGTACCACTGTGGTGCCTGACGCCTCGGTGTACCGCTGTGACGCCTGACGCCTCAGTGTACCCTGTACTGCCTGACGCCTCGGTGTAACACTGTGACGCCTTAGTGTACCACTGTGGCGCCTGACGCTTCGGTATACCACTGTGACTCCTCAGTGTACCACTGTAGTGCCTGACGCTTCGGTGTACCACTGTGACGCCTGACGCCGCGTTGTACCACTGTGGGACCTGACGCCCCGGTGTACCCCTATGGTGCCTGACGCCTCGGTGTACCACTGTGGCGCCTGAAGCCCCGGTATACGAAAGTGGTGCCTGACGCCTCGGTGTACCACAGTGGTGCATGACGCCTTAATGTACCACAGTGATGCCTGACGCCTCGGTGTACCACAGTGGTGCCTGACGCCTCGGTGTACCACAGTGGCGCCAGACGCCTCCGTGTATCACTGTGGTGCCTGACGCCTAGGTGTACCACAGTGGTGCCTGACGCCTCGGTGTACCACAGTGGTGCCTGACGCCTCGGTGTACCACAGTGGTGCCTGACGCCTCGGTGTACCACAGTGGTGCCTGACGCCTCGGTGTACCACAGTGGTGCCTGACGCCTCGGTGTACCACAGTGGTGCCTGACGCCTCGGTGTACCACAGTGGTGCCTGACGCCTCGGTGTACCACAGTGGTGCCTGACGCCTCGGTGTACCACAGTGGTGCCTGACGCCTCGGTGTACCACAGTGGTGCCTGACGCCTCGGTGTACCACAGTGGTGCCTGACGCCTCGGTGAACCACAGTGGTGCCTGACGCCTCGGTGTACCACAGTGGTGCCTGACGCCTCGGTGTACAACAGTGGCGCCTGACGCCTCGGTGTACCACTGTGGTGTCTGACGCCACGGTATACCACAGTGGTGCCTGACGCCTCTGTGTACGAAAGTGGCTCCTGACGCCCCGGTGTACCACTGTGGCGCCTGACGCCCCGGTGAACCTCTGTGGTGCCTGACGCCTCAGTGTACCACAGTGGTGCATGACGACTCCGTGTAAAACTGTGTTGTCGGACGCCCCAGTGTACCACTGTGGTGCCTGACGCCCCGGTGTACTACTGTGATGCCTGACGACTCGTTACACAACTGTGGTGCCTGACACCCCGGTGTACCACTGTGACGACTGACGCCTCGGTGTAAAAGTGTGGTACCTGATGCCACGGGGTACCACTGTGACGCCTGATGCCTCGGTGTACCACTGTGGTGCCTGACGCCCCGGAGTACCACTGTGACGCCTTACGCATCGGTGTACCACTGTGGTGCCTGACGCCTCCGTGTACCAATGTGGTGTCTGACGCCCCGGTGTACCACTGTGGTGCCTGACGCTCTGGTGTACCACTGTTACGCCTGACGCCTCCGTGTACCACTGCGGTGCCTGACGCCTCGGTGTACCACTGTGGTGCCTGACGCCCCGGTGTACCACTGTGACGCTTGACGCCTCGGAGTACCACTGTGACGCCTGATGCCTCGGTGTACCACTGTGGTGCCAGACGCCCGGTGTAACACTGTGGTGCCTGACCCCCCGGTGTACCACTGTGGCGCCTGACGCCTCAGTATACTACTGTGCTGCCTGACGCCCCGGTGTACCAATGTGTTGCCTGACGCCACAATGTTCCACAATGAAGCCTGACGCCTCAGTGTTTCACTGTCGTGCCTGACACCCCGGTGTACCACTGTGGCGCCTGACGCCTTGGTGTACCACTGCGGCGCCTGACTCCTTGGTGTACCACTGTGGCGCCTGGCACCTTGGTGTACCACTGTGGCACCTGACATCTCGGGGTACCACTGTGGCGCCTGACGCCTCAGTGTACCACTGTGGCGTCTGACGCCTCAGTGTACCACTGTGGCGCCTGACGCCCCAGTGTACCACTGTGGTGCCTGACGCCCCGTTGTACCACTCTGGTGACTCACCCCTCAGTGTACCACTGTGGTGCCTGACGCCCTGGTGTATCACTGTGGTGCCTGACGCTCCGGTGTACCACTGTGGGGCCTGACGCACTGGTGTACCACTGTGGTGCCTGACGCTCCAGTATACCACTGTGGTGCCTGACGCCTCAGTGTGCCACTGTAGCGCCTGACGCTGTGGTGTAGCACTGTGGTGCCTGACTCTCCGGTGTACCACTGTGGTGCCTGACCCCCCGGTTTACCACTGTGGTGCATGACACCCCGGTGTACCACTGTGGCGCCTGACGCCCCGGTGTACCGTTGTGGTGCCTGACGCCCCGGTGTACCACTGTGGTGACTGACGCCCTGGTGTACCGCTGGGGTGCCTGATGCCCAAGTGTATCACTGTGGTGCCTGACGCTGCGGTGTACCACTGTGTTGCCTGACGCCCCAGTATACCAATGTGGTGCCTGGCGTCCCGGTGTACCACTGTGTGCCTGACGCCAAGGTGTACCGCTGTGGTTCCTGACGCCCCAGTGTACCACTGCGGTGCCTGACGCCCCAGTGAACCACTGTGGTGCCTGACGCCTTGGTGTACCACTGTGGTACCTGACGCTCCAGTGTGCCACTGTGGTGCCTGACACCTCGGTGTATCACTGTGGTGCCTGACCCCCCTGGTGTACCACTGTGACGCCTGACGCCTCGGAGTACCACTGTGACGCCTGATGCCTCGGTGTACCACTGTGGTGCCAGACGCCCCGGTGTACC
Source organism: Procambarus clarkii (assembly GCF_040958095.1). Classification (NCBI taxonomy): domain Eukaryota; kingdom Metazoa; phylum Arthropoda; class Malacostraca; order Decapoda; family Cambaridae; genus Procambarus; species Procambarus clarkii. The sequence continues at coordinate 13,697,730 of NC_091169.1, read as the reverse complement.
ACTGTGGTGCCTGACCCCCCGGTGTATCACTGTGGTGCCTGACGCTGCGGTGTACCACTGTGGTGCCTGACGCCCCAGTGTACCACTGTGGTGCCTGACGGCACGGTATACCATTGTAGTGCCTGACGCCTCAGTGTACCACTGAGGCACCTGACGCCCAGGTGTACCATTGTGGCGCCTGACGTCCCGATGAGCCATTGTGGTGGTTAACGCCACGGTGTACCATTGTGGTGCCTGACGCCCTGGTGTACCATATTGGCGCCTGACATACCAGTGTACCACTGTGGCGCCTGACGCCCCTGGACTACCACTGTGGCGCCTGACGCCTCGGTGTACCTGTGACGTGCCTGACTCCCTGGTGAAACATTGTGGTGCCTGACGCCTCGGTGTACCACTGTGATGCCTGACGCCCCGTTGTTCCAAAATGACGCCTGACGCCTTAGTGTTCCCCTGTCGTGCCTGACACGCCAGTGTACCACTGTGACGTCTCAGTGTATTACTGTGGCGCCTGACACCTCAGTGTACCACTGTGGCGCCTGACACCTCGGGGTATCAGTGTGGCGTCTGACGCCTCTGTGTACCACTGAGGTGCCTGACGCCTCGGTGTACCACTGTGGCGCCTAACGCCTCAGTGTACCACTGTTGGGCATAACGCCCCGGTGGACCACTGTAGTGCCTGACACCCCAGTGTACCACTGAGGGGCCTGACGCCCCGTTGTACCACTGTGGTGCCTCACCACCAGTGTACCACTGTGGCGCCTGACGCCTCGATGTACCACTGTGGCGACTGACACCTCGGAGTACCACTGTGGTGCCTGATACCTCGGAGTGCCACTGTGGGGCCTGACGCCTCAGTGTACCTCTGTGGTGCCTGACGGCCCAGTGTACCACTGTGGTGCCTGACGCCCCAGTGTACCACGGTGGTGCCTAATGCCCCGTTGTACCACTGTGGTGTCTCACCCCTCTGTGTACCACTGTGGCGCCTGACGCTCCGGTGTACCAGTGTAGGGCCTGATGCCCTAGTGTACCATAGTGGTGCCTGGCGCCCTGGTGTACCACTGTGGTGCCTGACGCCCTGGTTTATCACTATGGTGCCTGACGCCCCGGTGTACCATTGTGGTGCCTGACGCCCTGGTGTACCATTGTGGCGCCTGACGCCCCAGTGTACCACTGTGACGCCTAACGCGCCGGTGTACCACTGAGGCGCCTAACGCCTTGGTATACCACTGTCGTGCCTGACTTCCTGGTTTACCATTGTGGTCCCTGACGCCTCGGTGTACCACTCTGGTGCCTTACGCCCCGTTATTCCACAATGACGCCTGACGCCTTAGTGTTCCACTGTTGTGCCTGACACGCCGGTGTACTACTGTGGCGCCTGACGCTTCGGTGTACCACTGTGGCGCCTGACTCCTCGGTGTACCACTGTGGCGCCTGACACCTCGGGGTACCAGTGTGGCGTCTAACGCCTCCGTGTACCACTGAGGTGCCTGACGCCTCGGTGTACCACTGTGCTGCCTGACGCCCTAGTGTACCGCTGTGGTGCCTGACGCTCGAGGTGTACCACTGTGGTGCCTGACGTCCCAGTGTATCACTGTGGTGCCTGACGCTGCGGTGTACCACTGTGGTGCCTGACGCCCCAGTGTACCACTGTGGTGCCTGACGCCCCGGTGTACCACTGTGGTGCCTGACGCGCCAGTGTGCCACTGTGGAGCCTATCGCCTCAGTGTACCACTGTGCTGCCTGACCCTCCTGTGTACCACTGTGGTGACTGACGCCCCGGTGTACCACTGCGACGCTTGACGCCTTGGTGTACCACTGTGATGCCTGATGCCTCGGTGAACCACTGTGCTCCCTGACGCCCCGGTGTACCACTGTGGTGCCTGACGCCCCAATGTTCCACAATGAAGCCTGACGCCTCATTGTTCCACTGTCGTGCCTGACTCCCCGGTGTACCACTGTGGCGCCTGACGCCTTGGTGTACCACTGTGGCGCCTGGCACCTCGGTGTACCACTGTGGCGCCTAACGCCTCAGTGTACCACTGTGGCGCCTTACGCCCCAGTGTACCACTGTGGCGCCTTACGCCCCAGTGTACCACTGTGGTGCCTGACGCCCCTGTGTACCACTGTGGTGCCTGACGCCCCATTGTACAATTGTGGTGACTCACCCCCCAGTGTACCACTGTGGCGCCTGACGCTCAGGTGTAACAGTGTGGGGCCTGATGCCCCAGTGTACCACTGTGGTGCCTGGCGACCGGGTGTACCACTGTGGGGCCTGACGCCCCGGTGTATCACTGTGGTGCCTGACGCCCTGGTGTATCACTGTGGTGCCTGACGCTCCGGTGTACCACTGTTGTGCCTGATGCTCTGGTGTACCACTGTGGTGCCTGACGCCCCAGTGTACCACTGTGGTGCCTGACGCCCCGGTGTACCACTGTGGTGCCTGACGCGCCAGTGTGCCACTGTGGAGCCTATCGCCTCGGTGTATCACTGTGGTGCCTGACCCTCCGGTGTACCACTGTGACGCCCCAGTGTAGCATTGTGGTGACTAACGCCTTCTTGTATCACTGTGGTGCCTGACCCCCCGGTGTACCACTGTGATGCCGGACGCCCCAGTGTACCACTGTGGTGTCGGACGCCCCGGTGTACCACTGTGGTGCCTGACGCTCCGGTGTACAACTGTGATACCTGACGACTCGTTGCACCACTGTGGTGCCTGACGCCCAAGTGTACCACAGTGACGCCTGACGCCTCGGTGTACTACTGGTGTACCTGACGCCACGGTGTACCACTGTGGTGCCTGACGCCTCCGTGTATCACTGTGGTGCCTGACGCCTCCGTGTTCCAATGTGGTGCCTGACGACCCGGTGTACCACTGTGGTACCTGACGCTCTGATGTACCACTTTGACGCCTAACCCCTCTGTGTACCACTGTGGTGCATGACGCCCCGATGTACCACTGTGACGCCTGACGCCTCAGTGTACCACTGTGCTGCCTGACGCCTCTGTGTACCACTGTGGTGACTGACGCCCCGGTGTACCACTGTGACGCTTGACGCCTTGGTGTACCACTGTGATGCCTGATGCCTCGGTGAACCACTGTGCTCCCTGACGCCCCGGTGTACCACTGTGGTGCCTGACGCCCCAATGTTCCACAATGAAGCCTGACGCCTCAGTGTTCCACTGTCGAGCCTGATTCCCCGGTGTACCACTGTGGCGCCTGGCACCTCGGTGTACCACTGTGGCGCCTAACGCCTCAGTGTACCACTGTGGCGCCTTACGCCCCAGTGTACCACTGTGGCGCCTTACGCCCCAGTGTACCACTGTGGTGCCTGACGCCCCTGTGTACCACTGTGGTGCCTAACGCCCCATTGTACAACTGTGGTGACTCACCCCCCAGTGTACCACTGTGGCGCCTGACGCTCAGGTGTACCAGTGTGGGGCCTGATGCCCCAGTGTACCACTGTGGTGCCTGGCGACCGGGTGTACCACTGTGGGGCCTGACGCCCCGGTGTATCACTGTGGTGCCTGACGCCCCGGTGTACCACTGTGGTGCCTGATGCTCTGGTGTACCATTGTGGTCCCTGACGCCCTGGTGTACCATTGTGGCGCCTGACGCCCCAGTGTACCACTGTGACACCTGACGCGCCGGTGTACCACTGTGGCGCCTAACACCTCGGTATACCACTGTCGTGCCTGACTTCCTGGTTTACCATTGTGGTGCCTGACGCCTCGGTGTACCACTCTTGTGCTTTACGCCCCGTTATTCCACAATGACACCTGACGGCTTAGTGTTCCACTGTTGTGCCTGACACGCCGGTGTACCACTGCGGGACCTGACGCCTCTGTGTACCACTGTGGCGCCTGACACCTCGGTGTACCACTTTGGCGCCTGACACCTCGGGGTACCAGTGTGGCGTCTAACGCCTCTGTGTACCACTGAGGTGCTTGACGCCTCGGTGTACCACTCTGCTGCCTGACGCCCTAGTGTACCGCTGTGGTGCCTGACGCTCGAGGTGTACCACTGTGGTGCCTGACGCCCCAGTGTATCACTGTGGTGCCTGACGCTGCGGTGTACCACTGTGGTGCCTGACGCCCCGGTGTACCACTGTGGTGCCTGACGCCCCAGTGTGCCACTGTGGAGCCTATCGCCTCGGTGTATCACTGTGGTGCCCGACCCTCCGGAGTACCACTGTGACGCCTGACGCCCCAGTGTAGCATTATGGTGACTAACGCCTTCTTGTATCACTGTGGTGCCTGACCCCCCCTGTGTACCACTATGGTGTCGGACGCCCCGGTGTACCACTGTGGTACCTGACGCCCCGGTGTACTACTGTGATACCTGACGACTCGTTGCCCCACTGTGGTGCCTGACACCCCAGTGTACCACAGTGACGCCTGACGCCTCGGTGTACTACTGGTGTGCCTGACGCCACGGTGTACCACTGTGACGCCTGACGCCTCGGTGTACCACTATGGTGCCTGACGCCTCGGTGTACCACTGTGGTGCCTGACGCCTCCCTGTTCCAATGTGGTGCCTGACGACCCGGTGTACCACTGTGGTGCCTGACGCTCTGATGTACCACTGTGACGCCTAACCCCTCTGTGTACCACTGTGGTGCATGACGCCCCGGTGTACCACTGTGACGCCTGACGCCTCAGTGTACCACTGTGCTGCCTGACGCCTATGTGTACCACTGTGGTGCCTGACGCGCCGGTGTACCACTGTGACGCTTGACGCCTTGGTGTACCACTGTGACGCCTGATGCCTCGGTGTACCACTGTGCTCCCTGACTCCCCGGTGTACCACTGTGGCGCCTGACGCCTCAGTGTACCACTGTGGCGCCTTACGCCCCAGTGTACCACTGTGGTGCTTGACGCCCCTGTGTACCACTGTGGTGCCTAATGCCCCGTTGTACAACTGTGGTGACTCACCCCCCAGTGTACCACTTTGGCGCCTGACGCTCAGGTGAACCAGTGTCGGGCCTTATGCCCCAGTGTACCACTGTGGTGCCTGGCGACCGGGTGTACCACTGTGGTGCCTGACGCCCCGGTGTATCACTGTGGTGTCTGACGCCCTGGTGTATCACTGTGCTGCCTGACGCTCCGGTGTACCACTGTGGTGCCTGATGCTCTGGTGTACCACTGTGGTGCCTGACGCTCCGGTGTACCACTGTGGTGCCTGACGCCTCAGTGTACCACTGTGGCGCCTGACTCCCCAGTTTACCACTGTGGTGCCTGACGCCCCGGTGTACCACTGTGGTGCCTGACACCTCAGTGTATCACCGTGGTGCCTGACCCTCCCGTGTACCACTGTGACGCCTGACGCCCCAGTATAGCATTGTGGTGACTAACGCCTTCTTGTATCACTGTGGTGCCTGACCCCCCGGTGTACCACTGTGACGTTAGACGCCCCAGTGTACCACAGTGGTGCCTGACGCCGCGGTGTACTACTGTGATTCCTGACGACTCGGTGGTCCACTGTGGTTCCTGATGCCCCGGTGAACCACTGTGACGCATGACGCCTCGGTGTACCACTGTGGTGCCTGTCGCCCTGGAGTACCACTGTGACGTCTGACGCTCGGTGTACCACTGTGGTTCCTGACGCCGCGGTGTACCAATGTGGTGCCTGACGCCTCCGTGTAACAATGTGGTGCCTGACGCCCCAATGTACCACTGTGACACCTGACGCCTCCGTGAACCACAGTGGTGCCTGACGGCCCGGTGTACCACTGTGGCGCCTGACGCCTCCGTGTATCACTGTAGCGCATGACGCAACAATGTACCACTGTGGTGCCTGACGCCTCAGTGTACCACTGTGGTGCCTGACGCCCAAGTGTACCACTGTGGTGCCTGACACTCCGGTGTAACAGTCTGAGGCATGATGCCCTAGTGGACCACTGTGGTGCCTGGAGCCCTGGTGTACCACTGTGGTGCCTGACGCCCCGTTGTACCACTGTCGTGCCTGACGCTCCGGTGTACCACTGTGGTGCCTGACGCCCCGTTGTATCACTGTCGTGCCTGACGCTCCGGTGTACCACTGTGGTGCCTGACGCCCTGCTTTACCAATGTGGTGCCTGACGCTCCGGTGTACCACAATAGCGCCTGACACCTCAGTGTGCCACTGTAGCGCCTGACGCCGTGGTGTACTACTGTGGTGCCTGACCCCCCCGGTTTACCACTGTGGTGCCTGACGCCATGGTGTATCACTGTCGTGCCTGACGGTGCGGTGTACCACTCTTGTGCTTTACGCCCCGTTATTCCACAATGACACCTGACGGCTTAGTGTTCCACTGTTGTGCCTGACACGCCGGTGTACCACTTCTGCACCTGACGCCTCTGTGTACCACTGTGGCGCCTGACACCTCGGTGTACCACTGTGGCGCCTGACACCTCGGGGTACCAGTGTGGCGTCTAACGCCTCTGTGTACCACTGAGGTGCTTGACGCCTCGGTGTACCACTCTGCTGCCTGACGCCCTAGTGTACCGCTGTGGTGCCTGACGCTCGAGGTGTACCACTGTGGTGCCTGACGCCCCAGTGTATCACTGTGGTGCCTGACGCTGCGGTGTACCACTGTGGTGCCTGACGCCCCGGTGTACCACTGTGGTGCCTGACGCCCCAGTGTGCCACTGTGGAGCCTATCGCCTCGGTGTATCACTGTGGTGCCCGACCCTCCGGAGTACCACTGTGACGCCTGACGCCCCAGTGTAGCATTATGGTGACTAACGCCTTCTTGTATCACTGTGGTGCCTGACCCCCCCCGTGTACCACTATGGTGTCGGACGCCCCGGTGTACCACTGTGGTACCGGACGCCCCGGTGTACCACTGTGGTACCTGACGCCCCGGTGTACTACTGTGATACCTGACGACTCGTTGCCCCACTGTGGTGCCTGACACCCCAGTGTACCACAGTGACGCCTGACGCCTCGGTGTACTACTGGTGTACCTGACGCCACGGTGTACCACTGTGACGCCTGACGCCTCGGTGCACCACTATGGTGCCTGACGCCTCGGTGTACCACTGTGGTGCCTGACGCCTCCGTGTTCCAATGTGGTGCCTGACGACCCGGTGTACCACTGTGGTGCCTGACGCTCTGATGTACCACTGTGACGCCTAACCCCTCTGTGTACCACTGTGGTGCATGACGCCCCGGTGTACCACTGTGACGCCTGACGGCTCAGTGTACCACTGTGCTGCCTGACGCCTATGTGTACCACTGTGGTGCCTGACGCGCCGGTGTACCACTGTGACGCTTGACGCCTTGGTGTACCACTGTGACGCCTGATGCCTCGGTGTACCACTGTGCTCCCTGACTCCCCGGTGTACCACTGTGGCGCCTGACGCCTCAGTGTACCACTGTGGCGCCTTACGCCCCAGTGTACCACTGTGGTGCTTGACGCCCCTGTGTACCACTGTGGTGCCTAATGCCCCGTTGTACAACTGTGGTGACTCACCCCCAGTGTACCACTTTGGCGCCTGACGCTCAGGTGAACCAGTGTCGGGCCTTATGCCCCAGTGTACCACTGTGGTGCCTGGCGACCGGGTGTACGACTGTGGTGCCTGACGCCCCGGTGTATCACTGTGGTGTCTGACGCCCTGGTGTATCACTGTGCTGCCTGACGCTCCGGTGTACCACTGTGGTGCCTGATGCTCTGGTGTACCACTGTGGTGCCTGACGCTCCGGTGTACCACTGTGGTGCCTGACGCCTCAGTGTACCACTGTGGCGCCTGACTCCCCAGTTTACCACTGTGGTGCCTGACGCCCCGGTGTACCACTGTGGTGCCTGACACCTCAGTGTATCACCGTGGTGCCTGACCCTCCCGTGTACCACTGTGACGCCTGACGCCCCAGTATAGCATTGTGGTGACTAACGCCTTCTTGTATCACTGTGGTGCCTGACCCCCCGGTGTACCACTGTGACGTTAGACGCCCCAGTGTACCACAGTGGTGCCTGACGCCGCGGTGTACTACTGTGATTCCTGACGACTCGGTGGTCCACTGTGGTTCCTGATGCCCCGGTGAACCACTGTGACGCATGACGCCTCGGTGTACCACTGTGGTGCCTGTCGCCCTGGAGTACCACTGTGACGTCTGACGCTCGGTGTACCACTGTGGTTCCTGACGCCGCGGTGTACCAATGTGGTGCCTGTCGCCTCCGTGTAACAATGTGGTGCCTGACGCCCCAATGTACCACTGTGACACCTGACGCCTCCGTGAACCACTGTGGTGCCTGACGGCCCGGTGTACCACTGTGGCGCCTGACGCCTCAGTGTACCACTGTGGCGCCTTACGCCCCAGTGTACCACTGTGGTGCTTGACGCCCCTGTGTACCACTGTGGTGCCTAATGCCCCGTTGTACAACTGTGGTGACTCACCCCCCAGTGTACCACTTTGGCGCCTGACGCTCAGGTGAACCAGTGTCGGGCCTTATGCCCCAGTGTACCACTGTGGTGCCTGGCGACCGGGTGTACCACTGTGGTGCCTGACGCCCCGGTGTATCACTGTGGTGTCTGACGCCCTGGTGTATCACTGTGCTGCCTGACGCTCCGGTGTACCACTGTGGTGCCTGATGCTCTGGTGTACCACTGTGGTGCCTGACGCTCCGGTGTACCACTGTGGTGCCTGACGCCTCAGTGTACCACTGTGGCGCCTGACTCCCCAGTTTACCACTGTGGTGCCTGACGCCCCGGTGTACCACTGTGGTGCCTGACACCTCAGTGTATCACCGTGGTGCCTGACCCTCCCGTATACCACTGTGACGCCTGACGCCCCAGTATAGCATTGTGGTGACTAACGCCTTCTTGTATCACTGTGGTGCCTGACCCCCCGGTGTACCACTGTGACGTTAGACGCCCCAGTGTACCACAGTGGTGCCTGACGCCGCGGTGTACTACTGTGATTCCTGACGACTCGGTGGTCCACTGTGGTTCCTGATGCCCCGGTGAACCACTGTGACGCATGACGCCTCGGTGTACCACTGTGGTGCCTGTCGCCCTGGAGTACCACTGTGACGTCTGACGCTCGGTGTACCACTGTGGTTCCTGACGCCGCGGTGTACCAATGTGGTGCCTGTCGCCTCCGTGTAACAATGTGGTGCCTGACGCCCCAATGTACCACTGTGACACCTGACGCCTCCGTGAACCACTGTGGTGCCTGACGGCCCGGTGTACCACTGTGGCGCCTGACGCCTCCGTGTATCACTGTAGCGCATGACGCCCCAGTGTACCACTGTGGTGCCTGACGCCTCAGTGTACCACTGTGGTGCCTGACGCCCCAGTGTACCACTGCGGTGCCTGACACTCCGGTGTAACAGTCTGAGGCATGATGCCCTAGTGGACCACTGTGGTGCCTGGAGCCCTGGTGTACCACTGTGGTGCCTGACGCCCCGTTGTACCACTGTCGTGCCTGACGCTCCGGTGTACCACTGTGGTGCCTGACGCCCCGTTGTATCACTGTCGTGCCTGACGCTCCGGTGTACCACTGTGGTGCCTGACGCCCTGCTTTACCAATGTGGTGCCTGACGCTCCGGTGTACCACAATAGCGCCTGACACCTCAGTGTGCCACTGTAGCGCCTGACGCCGTGGTGTACTACTGTGGTGCCTGACCCCCCCGGTTTACCACTGTGGTGCCTGACGCCATGGTGTATCACTGTTGTGCCTGACGGTGCGGTGTACCACTGTGGTGCCTGACGCCATGGTGTATCACTGTCGTGCCTGACGGTGCGGTGTACCACTGTGGTGCCTGACGCCCCAGTGTACCATTGTGGTGCCTGGCGCTCTGGTGTACCACTGTGGTGTCTGGCGCTCTGGTGTACCACTGTGGTGCCTGACGCTGCGGTGTACCACTGTGGTGCCTGACGCCCCAGTGTACCATTGTGGTGCCTGGCGCTCTGGTGTACCACTGTGGTGTCTGGCGCTCTGTTGTACCACTGTGGTGCCTGACGCTGCGGTGTACCACTGCGGTGCCTGACGCCCCAGTTTACCACTGTGGTGCCTTTTGCCCTGGTGTACCACTGTAGTGGCAGACGCCCCAGTGTACCACTGTGGTGCCCGACGCCCCAGTGTACCACTGTGTTGCCAGACGCCCCGGTGTACCGCTGTGGTGCCTGACGCCCCCAGTGTGCCATTGTCGTGCATGACTCCTCGGTGTATCACAGTGGTGCCTGACCCCCCGGTGTACCACTGTGACGCCTGACGCCCCAGTGTAGCACTGTGGTGCCTGACGCCTAGGTGTACCACTGTGGCGCCTGACGCCCTGGTGTACCTCTGTGGTGCCTGACGCCTCGGTGTACCACTGTGGTGCCTGACACCCCGGTGTACCACTGTGGTGCCTGCCGCCTTGGAGTACTACTGTGGTGCCTGCCGCCTCGGTGTATCATTTTGGTGTCTGACGCCCTGGTGTACCACTGTGGTGCCTGACGCCTTGGTGTACCACTTTGGTGCCTGACCCCTGGTGTACCACTGTGGTGCCTGACACCCCAGTGTACCACTGTGGCGCCTGACGCTCCAGTGTACCACTGTGGTGCCTGACGCCCCGGTGTACCACTAGTGGGGCCTGACGCTTCGGTGTACCACTTTGGTGTCTGACGCCCTGGATTACCACTGTGGTGCCTGACGCCTCGGTGTACCACTTTGGTGTCTGACGCCCTGGAGTACCACTGTGGTTCCTAACGCCTCGGTGTATCACTGTGGTGCCTGACGCCCCAGTGTACCACTGTGGTGCCTGACGTCCCGGTATACCACTGTAGTGCCTGACGCCTCGGTGCACCACTGTGGTGCCTGACGCCTGGTGTACCACTGAGGTGCCTGACGCCTCGGTGTACCACTGGGTAGCCTGACGCCCTTGTGTACCACTGTGGTGCCTGACGCCGTGGTGTACCACTGTGGTTCCTGACGCTCCAGTGTACCACTGTGGTTCCTGACGCCCTGGTGTACCATAGTGGTGCCTAATGCTGTGGTGTACCACTGTAGTGCCTGACTCCTGGTGTACCACTGTGGTGCCTGACACCCCAGTGTACCACTGTGGCGCCTGACGCTCCAGTGTACCACTGTTGTGCCTGGCGGCCTGGTGTACCACTGTGGTGCCTGACGCTTCGGTGTACCACTGTGCTCCCTGGCGGCCTGGTGTACCACTGAGGTGCCTGACGCCTCGGTGTACCACTGGGTAGCCTGACGCCCTTGTGTACCACTGTGGTGCCTGACGCCGTGGTGTACCACTGTGGTTCCTGACGCACCAGTGTACCACTGTGGTTCCTGACGCCCTGGTGTACCATAGTGGTGCCTAATGCTGTGGTGTACCACTGTAGTGCCTGACTCCTGGTGTACCACTGTGGTGCCTGACACCCCAGTGTACCACTGTGGCGCCTGACGCTCCAGTGTACCACTGTTGTGCCTGGCGGCCTGGTGTACCACTGTGGTGCCTGACGCTTCGGTGTACCACTGTGGTGCCTGGCGGCCCGGTGTACCACTGTGGCACCTGACGGCCCGGTGTATCACTGTGGTGTCTGACGCCCTGGTGTACCACTGTGGTCTCTGACGCCTCGGTGTATCACTGTGGTGCCTGACGCCCCAGTGTACCACTGTTGTGCCTGACGCCTCGGTGAACCATTGTAGTGCCTGGCACCCTGGTGTACCACTGTGGTGCCCAATGCTGCGGTGTACCACTGTGGTGCCTGAACCCTGGTGCACCACTGTGGTGCCTGACACCCCAGTGTACCACTGTGGCGCCTGATGGCCCGGTGTACCACTGTGGTGCCATGGCGCTTCAGGTGTAACACTTTGGTGCCTGACGCCTCGGTGTACCACTGTGGCATCTGACCCCTCGGTATACCACTGTGGCGCCTGAAGCCTCAGTGTACCACTCTGGTGCCTGACGCCTTAGTGTTCCACTGTCGTGCTTGACACCCCGGTGTACTACTGTGGTGCCTGACTCCTCTATGTACCACAGTTAGGCCTGACGCCCCAGTGTACCACTGTCGTTCCTAACGTCTCGGTGTACCACTGTTATGCCTGACGCCCCGATGTACCATTGTGGCGCCTAGCGACTCGGTGTACCACTGTGGTGCCTGACGCCTCGTTGTACCACAGTTATGCCTGATGCCCCGGTGTATCATTGTGGCGCCTAGCGACGCGATGTACCACTGCGGAGCCTGACGCCTCGGTGTACCACTGTGGCGCCTAACGCCTCGGTGTACCACTGTGGTGCCTGACGCCCCTGTGTACAACTGTGGTGCCTGACGCTTCGGTGTACCACTTTAACTCCAGACGCCCCGGTGTACCACTGTGGTGCCTTACGCCTCGGTGTAGCACTTTAATTCCTGACGCCTCGGTGTATCACTGTGGCGCCTGATGCATCAGTGTACCTCTGTGGCTCCTAACGCCTCAGTGAACCACTATGGCGCCTGACGCCTCGGTGTACTACTGTGGTGACTGACGCCTCGGTGTACCAGTGTCATGCCTGACGCCTCAGTGTACCACTGTGGCGCCTGACGCCTCGGTGTACCAGTGTGGCGCATGACGCCTCGGTGTCCTACTGTGGTGCCTGACACCTCTGTGTACCACACCACTGTAGTGCCTGACGCCCCGTTGTTCCACAATGAATTTTGACGCCTCAGTGTTCCACTGTCAGGCCTGACACCCCGGTGTACTACCGTGGCGACTGACGCCTCTATGTACCACTGTGGCGCCTGACACCTCGGTGTACTACTGTGGCACCAGACGCCTCGGTGTACCAGTGTGGCGTCTTACGCCTCTGTGTACCACTGTGGTGCCTGACGCTTCGATGTACCACTGTGACGCCTGACGCCTCTGTGTACCACTGTAGCGCCTGACGTCCAGGTGTACCACTGTGGTGCCTGACGGCCCAGTGTACCACTGTGGTGCCTCACCCTCCAGTGGATCACTGTGGTGCCTGACAGTCCGGTGTATTACTGTGATGCCTGACGCCCTGGTGTACCACTGTGGTTTCTGACGCTCCGGTGTACCACTGTGGTTCTTCACCCCCCGATTTATTACTGTGGTTCCTCACCCCCCGATTTATTACTGTGGTGCCTGACACCCTGGTGTACCACTGTGACGCCTGACGCCCCGGTGTACCACTGTGGTGCCTGACGCCTCTGTGTACCACTGTGGCGCCTGACGCCCCGGTGTACCACTGTGGTGCCTGACGCCTCTGTGTACCACAGTGGTGCCTGACGCTCCGGTTTACCCCTATGGTGCCTGACGCCTCGGTTTACCACTATGGTGCCTGACGCCCCGGTGTACCACTGTGGTGCCTGAGGCCTCGATGAACCACTGTGGTGCCTGACGCCTAGGCGTATCACTGTGGTGCCTAACAGCCCGGTGTACAACTGTGGTGCCTAACTCCCCTGTGTACCACTGTGGTGCCTGACGCCGCGGTGTATCACTGTGGTGCCTGACGCCCCGGTGTACCACTGTGGTGCCTGACGCCTCAGTGTACCACTGTGGTGCCTAATGCCTCGGTGTACCACTGTGGTACCTAACGCCCCGGAGCACTACTGTGGTGCCTGACGTCTCGGTGTACCACTGTGGTGCCTGACGCTCCGGTGTAGCACTGTGGTGCTTGACGCCCTAGTGTACCACTGTGGTGCCTGACGCCCCAGTGTACCACTGTGGTGCCTGACACGTCGGTGTACCACTGTTGTGCCTGACGCCTCGGTGTTTCACTGTGGTGCCTGACGCCTCAGTGTACCACTGTGGTGCCTGAATCCCTAGTGTAACATTGTGGTGTCTGACGCCTCGTTGTACCACTGTAGTACCTGACGCCTGAGTGTACCACTGTGGTGCCTGACGCCCCGGTGTCCCATTGTGGTGCCTAACGCCTCAATGTACCACTGTGGTTCCTGACGCCTCGTTGTACCACAGTTGTAACTGACGCCCTGGTGTTCCACTGGGATGCCTGACGCCCCGGTATACCATTGTGGTGCCTGGCGCCTCAGTGTAGCACTGTGGTGCCTGACGCCTCAGTTTGCCACTATGGTGCCTGACGCCTCGCTTTACCACTATGGTGCCTGACGCCCCGGTGTACCACTGTGGTGCCTGAGGCCTCGATGAACCACTGTGGTGCCTGAGGCCTCGATGAACCACTGTGGTGCCTGACGACTCGGCGTATCACTGTGGTGCCTAACGCCCCGGTGTACAACTGTGGTGCCTGACTCCCCGGTGTACCACTGTGGTGCCTGACGCCTCGGTGTATCACTGTGGCGCCTGACTCCCCGGTGTACCACTGTGGTGCCTGAAGCCCGGTGTACCACTGTGGTGCTTGACACCTTGGTGTAACATTGTGGTGCCTGACGCCTCGGTGTACCAGTGTGGTGCCTGACGCCCCATTGTTCCACAATGACGCCTGACGCCTTAGTGTTCCACTGTCGAGCCTGACACCCCGGTATACTACTGTGGTGCTTGACGGCTCGGTGTACCACTGTAGTACCTGACGCCCCGTTGTTCCACAATGAATTTTGACGCCTCAGTGTTCCACTGTCAGGCCTGACACCCCGGTGTACTACTGTTGCGCCTAACACCTCGGTGTACCACTGTGGCGCCTGACACCTCGAGGTATCACTGTGACGCCTGACGCCTCAGTGTACCACTGTGGCACCTGACGCCTCGGTGTACCAGTGTGGCGTCTGACGCCTCTTTGTACCACTGTGGTGCCTGACGCTTCGATGTACCACTGTGGCGCCTGACGCCTCTGTGTACCACTGTGGCGTCTGACGCCCAGGTGTATCATTGTGGTGCCTGACGGCCCAGTGTACCACTGTGGTGCCTGACGCCCCGTTGTATCACTGTGGTGCCTCACCCCCCGATTTATTACTGTGGTGCCTGACGCCCCGGTGTACCACTGTGGTGCCTGACGCCCCGGTGTACCACTGTGGTGCCTGACGCCCCAGTGTACCACTGTGGTGCCTGACGCCTCTGTGTACCACAGTGGTGCCTGACGCCTCGGTTTACCCCTATGGTGCCTGACGCCTCGGTTTACCACTATGGTGCCTGACGCCCCTGTGTACCAGTGTGGTGTCTGAGGCCTCGATGAACCACTGTGGTGCCTGACGCCTCGGCGTATCACTTTGGTGCCTAACGCCCCGGTGTACCACTGTGGTGCCTGACGCCTCGGTGTATCACTGTGGTACCTGACTCCCCAGTGTACCACTGTGGTGCCTGACGCCCCAGTGTACCACTGTGGTGCCTGACGCCTCAGTGTACCACTGTGGTGCCTGATGCCTCGGTGTACCACTGTGGTACCTAACGCCCCGGTGCACTACTGTGGTGCCTGACGTCTCGATGTACCACTGTGGTGCCTGACGCTTCGGTGTACCACTGTGGTGCCTGACGCCCCAGTGTACCACTGTGGTGCCTTACGCCTCAGTGTACCACTGTGGTGCCTGACACTTCGGTGTACCACTGTTGTGCCTGACGCCTCGGTGTTTCACTGTCGTGCCTGACGCTTCGATGTTCCACGGTGCTGCCAAACGCCTCGGTGTACCACTGTGGTGCCTGACTCCCTAGTGTAACATTATGGTGCCTGACGCCCCGGTGAACCATTGTGGTGCCTGACGCCTCAGTGTACCACTGTGGTTCCTGACGCCTCGTTGTACCACAGTGGTTACTGACGCCCTGGTGTTCCACTGGGATGCCTGACGCCCCGGTATACCCTTGTGGTGCCTGGCGCCTCAGTGTACCACTGTGGTGCCTGACGCCCTGGTGTACCACTGTGGTGCCTGACGCCTTGGTGTACCACTGTGTTGCCTGACGCCGTGATTTACCACAGTGGTGCCTGAAGCCTCAGTGTACCACTGTGGTGCCTGACGACCTGGTGTACCACTCAGGTGCCTGACACCTAGGTGTATCACTGTGGCGCCTGCCGCCCCGTTGTTCCACAATGACGCCTGACGCCTTAGTGTTCCACTGTCGTGCCTGACACCTCGGTATACTACTGTGGTGCCTGACGCCTCGGTGTACCACTGTAGTGCCTGACGCCCCATTGTTCCACAATGAGGTCTGACGCCTTAGTGTTCCACTGTCGTGCCTGACACCCCGGTGTACTATTGTGGGGCCTGACGCCTCAGTGTACCTCTTTGACGCCTAACACCTCGGTGTACCAGTGTGGCGTCTGACGCCTCTGTGTACCACTGTGGTGCCTGACTCTTCGGTGTACCACTATGGCGCCTGACGCCTCTGTGTACCAATGTGGCGCCTGACGCCCAGGTGTACCAATGTAGTGCCTTACCCTCCAGTGTATCACTGTGGTGCCTGACGCTCCGGTGTACCACTGTGGTGCCTGACGCCCTGGTGTACAACTGTGGTTCCTGACCCCCCGATTTATTACTGTGGTGCCTGACACCCTGGTGCACCACTGTGGCGTCTGACGCCCCGGTGTACCACTGTGGTGCCTGACGCCCAGGTGTACCACTGTGGTGCCTGACGCCATTGTGTACTACAGTGGTGCCTGACGCCTCGGTTTACCACTATGGTGCGTGACGCCCCGGTGTACCACTGTGGTGCCTGACGCCTCGGCGAATCACTGTGGTGTTTAACGCCCCGGTGTACAACTGTGGTGCCTGACTCCCCGGTGTAACACTGTGGTGCCTGACGCCTCGGTGTATCACTGTGGCGCCTGACTCCCCGGTGTACCACTGTGGTGCCTGACGCCCGGAGTACCACTGTGGTGCCTGACTCCCTGGTGTAACATTGCGATGCCTGACGCCTCGGTGTACCACTGTAGTGCCTTACTCCCTGGTGTAACATTGTGGTGCCTGACGCCTCGGTGTTTCGCTGTAGTGCCTGACTCCCTGGTATAACATTGTGGTGCCTGACGCCTCGGAGTACCACTGTGGTGCCTGACGCCCCGTTGTTCCACAATGACGATTGACGCATTTGTGTTCCACTGTCGTGCCTAACACCCCGGTATACTACTGTGGTGCTTCACGGCTCGGTGTATCACTGTAGTGCCTGACGCCCCGTTGTTCCACAATGAGGTTTGACGCCTCAGTGTTACACTGTCGGGCATGACACCCCGGTGTACTACTGTGGCGCTTGACGCCTCTATGTACCACTGTGGCGCCTGACGCCTCGTTGTACCACTGTAATACCTGACGCCTGAGTGTACCACTGTGGTGCCTGACGCCCCGGTGTACCATTGTGGCGCCAGACGCCTCGTTGTACCACGTTAATACCTGACGCCCCGGTGTACCACTGTGGTGCCTGACGCCTCTGTGTACCACAGTGGTGCCTGACGCCTCAGTTTACCCCTATGGTTCCTGACGCCTCGGTTTACCAATATGGTGCCTGACGCCCCGGTGTACCACTGTGGTTCCTGAGGCCTCGATGAACCACTGTGGTGCCTGACGCCTCGGCGTATCTCTGTGGTGCCTAACGCCCCGGTGTACAACTGTGGTGCCTAACTCCCCAGTGTACCACTGTGGTGCCTGACGCCTCGGTGTATCACTGTGGTGCCTGGCTCCCCGGTGTACAACTGTGGTGTCTGACGCCCCGGTGTACCACTGTGGTGCCTGACGCCTCAGTGTACCACTGTGGTGCCTGATGCCTCGGTGTACCACTGTGGTACCTAACGTCCCGGTGCACTACTGTGGTGCCTGACGTCTCGGTGTACCACTGTGGTGCCTGACGCCCTAGTGTACCACTGTGGTGCCTGACGCCCTAGTGTACCACTGTGGTGCCTGACGCCTCAGTGTACCACTGTGGTGCCTGACACGTCGGTGTACCACTGTTGTGCCAGACGCCTCGGTGTTTCACTGTGGTGCCTGACGCCTTGGTGTTCTACTGTGGTGCCAAACGCCTAGGTGTACCACTGTGGTGCCTGACTCCCTAGTGTAACATTGTGGTGTCTGACGCCTCGTTGTACCACTGTAGTACCTGACGCCTGAGTGTACCACTGTGGTGCCTGACACCCCGGTGTACTATTGTGGTGCCTGACGCCTCAGTGTACGACTGTGGTGCCTGACGCCTTAGTGTAGCACTGTTGTGCCTGATGCCTCGGTGTACCACGGTGATACCTAACGCCCCGGTGCACTACTGTGGTGCCTGACGTCTCGGTGTACCACTGTGGTGCCTGACGCCCTGGTGTACCACTGTGGTGACTGACGCCCTAGTGTACCACTGTTGTGCCTGACGCCTCGGTGTTTCACTGTGGTGCCTGACGCCTCGGCGTTCCACTGTGGTGCCAAACGCCTCTGTGTACCACTGTGGTGCCTGACTTCCTAGTGTAACATTGTGGTGTCTGACGCCTCGTTGTACCACTGTAGTACCTGACGCCTGAGTGTACCACTGTGGTGCCTGACGCCCCGGTGTACCACTGTGGTGCCTGACGCCTCGGTGTATCACTGTGGTGCCTGACGCTCCGTTGTTCCACAATGAGGTCTGACGCCGCAGTGTTCCACTGTCGTGCCTGACACCCCGGGGAATTGCTGTGTCGCCTGACGCCTCGGTGTACCACTATGGCGCCTGACACCTCGGTGTACCACTGTGGCGCCTGACACATCGGGGTACCGCTGTTACGTCTGACGCCTCAGTGTACCACAATGAGGTCTGACGCCTCTGTGTACCACTGTGGTGCCTGACGCCTCTGTGTACCACTGTGGTGCCTGACGCTTCGGTGTACCACTGTGGCACCTGACACCTCAGTGCACCACTGTGGCGCCTGACGCCCAGGTGCACCACTGTGGTGCCTGACGCCCCAGTGTATCACTGTGGTGCCTGACGCCCCGTTGTATCACTGTGGTGCCTCACCCTCCTGTGTATCACTGCGGTGCCTGACGCTCCGGTGTACCACTGACGTGCCTAACGCCCTGGTGTACCACTGTGGTTCCTGACGCTCCGGTGTACCACTGTGGTGCCTGACACACCGATTTATTAATGTGGTGCCTGACACCCTGGTGTACCACTGTGGTGCCTGACGCCCCGGTGTACCACTGTAGTGCCTGACGCCTCGGTGTTCCACTGTGGTGCCTGATGCCTCGGTGTACCACTGTGGTACCTAACGCCTCGGTGTACTACTGTGGTGCCTGACGCCTCGGTGTACCATTGTGGTGCCTGACGCTCTGGTGTACCACTGTGATGCCTAACGCTCTGGTGTACCAATGTGGTGCCTGACGCCCTGGTGTCCCACTGTGGTGCCTGACGCCTCAGTGTACCACTGTGGTGCCTGATACGTCGGTGTACCACTGTGGTGCCAGACGCCTCGGTGTACCACTGTGGTGCCTGACTCCCCAGAGTATTACTATGGCGCCTGACGCCTCGGTGTTCCACTGTGGTGCCTGACGCCTCGGTGTTCCACTGTGGTGCCAGACGCCTATGTGTACCACTGTGGTGCCTGACGCCTCGGTGTTCCACTGTGGTGCCAGACGCCTCGGTGTACCACTGTGGTGCCTGACTCCCTAATGTAACATTGTAGTGTCTGACGCTTCGTTGTACCACTGTAGTGTCTGACGTATGAGTGTACCACTGTGCCGCCTGATGCCTAGGTGTACCACTGTGGTGCCTGACGACCCAGTGTACCACTGTGGTGCCTGACGCTCCGGTGTACCACTGTGGTGCCTGACGCTCCGGTGTACCACTGTGGTGCCTGACGCCTCAGTGTACCACTGTGGTGCCTGACGCATCGGTGTACCACTGTGGTGCCAGACGCCTCGGTGTACCACTGTGGTGCCTGACTCCCTAATGTAACATTGTAGTGTCTGACGCTTCGTTGTACCACTGTAGTGTCTGACGTATGAGTGTACCACTGTGCCGCCTGATGCCTAGGTGTACCACTGTGGTGCCTGACGACCCAGTGTACCACTGTGGTGCCTGACGCTCCGGTGTACCACTGTGGCGCCTGACGCCCAGGTGTACCACTGTGGTGCCTGACGCCCCAGTGTACCACTGTTGTGCCTGACGCTCCGGTGTACCACTGTGGTGCCTGACGCCCTGGTGTACCTCTGTGGTTCCAGACGCTTCGGTGTACCACTGTGGTGCCTGACCCCCCGATTTTTTACAGTGGTGCCTGACACCCTGGTGTGCCACTGTAGAGCCTGACGCCCCGGTGTACCACAGTGGTGCCTGACGCCCCAGTGTACCACTGTGCAACCTGACACCTCGGTGTACTCCAGTGGTGCCTGACGTATTGGTTTACCATTATCTTGCCTGACGCCCTGGTGTACCACTGTGGTGCCTGAGGCCTCGATGAACCACTGTGGTGCCTGACGCCTCGGTGTATCACTGTGGTGCCTAACGTCCCGGTGTACCATTGTGGTGCCTGACTCCCCGGTGTACCACTGTGGTGCCCGACGCCTCGGTGTATCACTGTGGTGCCTGACTCCCCGGTAAAGCACTGTGGTGCATGACGCCCCGGTGTACCACTGTGGTGCCTGACGACTCGGTGTACCACTATGGTACCTGACGCTTCGGTGTACCACTGTGGTGCCTGACGCTCTGGAGTACCACTGTGGTGCCAGTCGCCCTGGTGTACCACTGTGGTGCCTGGCGCCTCAGTGTACCATTGTGGTGCCTGATACGTCGGTGTACCACTGTGGTGCCTGACGCCTCGGTATACCACTGTGGTGCCTGACGCCCCAGAGTATTACTGTGGCGCCTGACGCCTGAGTGTACCACTGTGGTGCCTGACGACCTGGTGTACCACTCAGGTGCCTGACACCTAGGTGTATCACTGTGGCGCCTGCCGCCCCGTTGTTCCACAATGACGCCTGACGCCTTAGTGTTCCACTGTCGTGCCTGACACCTCGGTATACTACTGTGGTGCCTGACGCCTCGGTGTACCACTGTAGTGCCTGACGCCCCATTGTTCCACAATGAGGTCTGACGCCTCAGTGTTCCACTGTCGTGCCTGACACCCCGGTGTACTATTGTGGGGCCTGACGCCTCAGTGTACCTCTGTGACGCCTAACACCTCGGTGTACCAGTGTGGCGTCTGACGCCTCTGTGTACCACTGTGGTGCCTGACTCTTCGGTGTACCACTATGGCGCCTGACGCCTCTGTGTACCACTGTGGCGCCTGACGCCCAGGTGTACCAATGTAGTGCCTTACCCTCCAGTGTATCACTGTGGTGCCTGACGCTCCGGTGTACCACTGTGGTGCCTGACGCCCTGGTGTACCACTTTGATTCATGACGCCTCGGTGTACCACTCTGGCGCCTGTTCCATCGGTGTACCACTGTGGCTCCTGACACCTCAGTGTACCATTGTGGCGCATCACGCCTCAGTGTACTACTGTGGAGCCTGGCAACTCTGTGTACAACTGTGGCGCCTTACGCCTCGGTGTACCACTGTGGTGCCCGACGCCTCGGTGTACCAGTGTGACGCCTGACGCCTCAGTGTACCACTGTGGCGCGTACGCCTCGGTGTACCCCTGTGGCGCATGACGCCTCAGTGTACCACTGTGGTGCCTGACGCCCTGGTGTACCCCTGTGGCGCCTGGCGCCTCAGTGTACCACATTGGTGCCTAACGCCTCCGTGTACCACTGTGGCGCCTGATGCCCCTGTGTACCGCTGTGGTGCCTGACGCCCCGGTGTACCACTGTGGTGCCTGTCGCCTCGGTATACCACTGCGGTGCCTGACACCCCGGTGTATCACTGTGGTGCCTGACGCCTAGTTGTATCACTGTAGTGCCTGACGCCCCGTTGTACCACAATGAGGTTTGACGCCTCAGAGTTACACTGTCGGGCATGACACCCCGGTGTACTACTGTGGCGCTTGACGCCTCTATGTACCACTGTGGCGCCTGACGCCTCGTTGTACCACTGTAATACCTGACGCCTGAGTGTACCACTGTGGTGCCTGACGCCCCGGTGTACCATTGTGGCGCCAGACGCCTCGTTGTACCACGTTAATACCTGACGCCCCGGTGTACCACTGTGGTGCCTGACGCCTCTGTGTACCACAGTGGTGCCTGACGCCTCAGTTTACCCCTATGGTTCCTGACGCCTCGGTTTACCAATATGGTGCCTGACGCCCCGGTGTACCACTGTGGTTCCTGAGGCCTCGATGAACCACTGTGGTGCCTGACGCCTCGGCGTATCTCTGTGGTGCCTAACGCCCCGGTGTACAACTGTGGTGCCTAACTCCCCAGTGTACCACTGTGGTGCCTGACGCCTCGGTGTACCACTGTTAGGCCTGATGCCCCAGTGTAAAACTGCGGTGCCTGACACCTCGGTGTACCACTGTTCTGCCTGACGCCCCCTTGTACCACTGTGTCGCATAACGCCTCGGTGTACTACTGTAGTGCTTGACGCATCGGTGTACCACTGTGGTGCCTGACGCCTCTGTGTATTATTGTGATGCCTGACGCCCCAGTGTACCACTGTGGCACCTGACGCCCCGGTGTACAACTGTGGTGCCTGACGCCTCGGTGTACCACTCTGGCGCCTGTTGCATCGGTGTACCACTGTGGCCTCTGACACCTCAGTGTACCACTGTGGCGCTTGACGCCTCAGTGTACCACTGTGGCGCCTGACGCCTTGGTGTTCTACTGTGGTGCCAAACGCCTAGGTGTACCACTGTGGTGCCTGACTCCCTAATGTAACATTGTGGTGTCTGACGCCTCGTTGTACCAATGTAGTACCTGACGCCTGAGTGTACCACTGTGGTGCCTGACACCCCGGTGTACTATTGTGGTGCCTGACGCCTCAGTGTACGACTGTGGTGCCTGACGCCTCAGTGTAGCACTGTGGTGCCTGATGCCTCGGTGTACCACGGTGATACCTAACGCCCCGGTGCACTACTGTGGTGCCTGACGTCTTGGTGTACCACTGTGGTTACTGACGCCCTAGTGTACCACTGTTGTGCCTGACGCCTCGGTGTTTCACTGTGGTGCCTGACGCCTCGGCGTTCCACTGTGGTGCCAAACGCCTCTGTGTACCACTGTGGTGCCTGACTTCCTAGTGTAACATTGTGGTGTCTGACGCCTCGTTGTACCACTGTAGTACCTGACGCCTGAGTGTACCACTGTGGTGCCTGACGCCCCGGTTTACCACTGTGGTGCCTGACGCCTCGGTGTATCACTGTGGTGCCTGACGCTCCGTTGTTCCACAATGAGGTCTGACGCCGCAGTGTTCCACTGTCGTGCCTGACACCCCGGGGAATTGCTGTGTCGCCTGACGCCTCGGTGTACCACTATGGCGCCTGACACCTCGGTGTACCACTGTGGCGCCTGACACATCGGGGTACCGCTGTTACGTCTGACGCCTCAGTGTACCACAATGAGGTCTGACGCCTCTGTGTACCACTGTGGTGCCTGACGCCTCTGTGTACCACTGTGGTGCCTGACGCTTCGGTGTACCACTGTGGCACCTGACACCTCAGTGCACCACTGTGGCGCCTGACGCCCAGGTGCACCACTGTGGTGCCTGACGCCCCAGTGTATCACTGTGGTGCCTGACGCCCCGTTGTATCACTGTGGTGCCTCACCCTCCTGTGTATCACTGCGGTGCCTGACGCTCCGGTGTACCACTGACGTGCCTAACGCCCTGGTGTACCACTGTAGTGCCTGACGCCTCGGTGTTCCACTGTGGTGCCTGATGCCTCGGTGTACCACTGTGGTACCTAACGCCTCGGTGTACTACTGTGGTGCCTGACGCCTCGGTGTACCATTGTGGTGCCTGACGCTCTGGTGTACCACTGTGATGCCTAACGCTCTGGTGTACCAATGTGGTGCCTGACGCCCTGGTGTCCCACTGTGGTGCCTGACGCCTCAGTGTACAATTGTGGTGCCTGATACGTCGGTGTACCACTGTGGTGCCAGACGCCTCGGTGTACCACTGTGGTGCCTGACTCCCCAGAGTATTACTGTGGCGCCTGACGCCTCGGTGTTCCACTGTGGTGCCTGACGCCTCGGTGTTCCACTGTGGTGCCAGACGCCTATGTGTACCACTGTGGTGCCTGACGCCTCGGTGTTCCACTGTGGTGCCAGACGCCTCGGTGTACCACTGTGGTGCCTGACTCCCTAATGTAACATTGTAGTGTCTGACGCTTCGTTGTACCACTGTAGTGTCTGACGTATGAGTGTACCACTGTGCTGCCTGATGCCTAGGTGTACCACTGTGGTGCCTGACGACCCAGTGTACCACTGTGGTGCCTGACGCTCCGGTGTACCACTGTGGTGCCTGACGCTCCGGTGTACCACTGTGGTGCCTGACGCCTCAGTGTACCACTGTGGTGCCTGACGCATCGGTGTACCACTGTGGTGCCAGACGCCTCGGTGTACCACTGTGGTGCCTGACTCCCTAATGTAACATTGTAGTTTCTGACGCTTCGTTTTACCACTGTAGTGTCTGACGTATGAGTGTACCACTGTGCCGCCTGATGCCTAGGTGTACCACTGTGGTGCCTGACGACCCAGTGTACCACTGTGGTGCCTGACGCTCCGGTGTACCACTGTGGCGCCTGACGCCCAGGTGTACCACTGTGGTGCCTGACGCCCCAGTGTACCACTGTTGTGCCTGACGCTCCGGTGTACCACTGTGGTGCCTGACGCCCTGGTGTACCTCTGTGGTTCCAGACGCTTCGGTGTACCACTGTGGTGCCTGACCCCCCGATTTTTTACAGTGGTGCCTGACACCCTGGTGTGCCACTGTAGAGCCTGACGCCCCGGTGTACCACTGTGGTGCCTGACGCCCCAGTGTACCACTGTGCAACCTGACACCTCGGTGTACTCCAGTGGTGCCTGACGCATTGGTTTACCATTATATTGCCTGACGCCCTGGTGTACCACTGTGGTGCCTGAGGCCTCGATGAACCACTGTGGTGCCTGACGCCTCGGTGTATCACTGTGGTGCCTAACGTCCCGGTGTACCATTGTGGTGCCTGACTCCCCGGTGTACCACTGTGGTGCCCGACGCCTCGGTGTATCACTGTGGTGCCTGACTCCACGGTAAACCACTGTGGTGCATGACGCCCCGGTGTACAACTGTGGTGCCTGACGCTCGGTGTACCACTATGGTACCTGACGCTTCGGTGTACCACTGTGGTGCCTGACGCTCTGGAGTACCACTGTGGTGCCAGTCGCCCTGGTGTACCACTGTGGTGCCTGGCGCCTCAGTGTACCATTGTGGTGCCTGATACGTCGGTGTACCACTGTGGTGCCTGACGCCTCGGTATACCACTGTGGTGCCTGACGCCCCATAGTATTACTGTGGCGCCTGACGCCTGAGTGTACCACTGTGGCGCCTGACGCCCCGGTGTATCATTGTGGTGCCTGACACCTCAGTGTACCACTGTGGTGCCTGAGGCCTCGGGGTACCACTGTGGCGCCTGACGCCTCAGTGTACCACTCTGGTGCCTGACGCCTCGGAATACCACTCTGGTGCATGACGCCTCGGTCGACCACTGTGGTGCATGACGCCCTGTTGTTCCACAGTGACGCCTGACGCCTCAGTGTTCCACTGTCGTGCCTGACACCCTGGTGTACTACTGCGGTGCCTGACGCCTCGGTGTACCACTGTTCTGCCTGACGCCCCGTGTACCACTGTGGCGCCAAACGCCTCGGTGTACCACTGTGGTGCCTGACGCATCGGTGTACCACTGTGGCGCCTAACGCATCGGTGTACCACTGTGGTGCCTGACGCCTCTGTGTACTACTGTGATGCCTGACGCTCCAGTGTACCATTGTGGCACCTGACGCCCCGGTGTACCACTGTGGTACCTTACGCCCCGGTGTACCCACTTTGATTCATGACGCCTCGGTGTACCACTCTGGCGCCTGTTCCATCGGTGTACCACTGTGGCTCCTGACACCTCAGTGTACCATTGTGGCGCATCACGCCTCAGTGTACCACTGTGGAGCCTGGCAACTCTGTGTACAACTGTGGCGCCTTACGCCTCGGTGTACCACTGTGGTGCCCGACGCCTCGGTGTACCAGTGTGACGCCTGACGCCTCAGTGTACCACTGTGGCGCGTACGCCTCGGTGTACCCCTGTGGCGCATGACGCCTCAGTGTACCACTGTGGTGCCTGACGCCCTGGTGTACCCCTGTGGCGCCTGGCGCCTCAGTGTACCACATTGGTGCCTAACGCCTCCGTGTACCACTGTGGCGCCTGATGCCCCTGTGTACCGCTGTGGTGCCTGACGCCCCGGTGTACCACTGTGGTGCCTGTCGCCTCGGTATACCACTGCGGTGCCTGACACCCCGGTGTATCACTGTGGTGCCTGACGCCTAGTTGTACCACTGTGGTGCCTGACGCCCTGGTGTACCACTGTGGTTCCTGACGCCTCGTTGTACCACAGTGGTGACTGACTCCCTGGTGTACCACTGGGGTGACTGACGCCCCGGTGTACCACTGTGGTGCCTGACGCCTGAGTGTACCACTGTGGTGCCTGACGCCCTGGTGTACCACTGTGGTGCCTTACGTCTCGGTGTATCACTGTGTTGCCTGACGGACCAATGAACCACTGTGGTGCCTGACGCCCCAGTGTACCACTGAGGTGCCTAACGCCTCGGTGTACCACTGTGGTGCCTGGCGCCGTGGTTTACCACTGTGGTGCCTGAAGCCTCAGTGTACCACTTTGGTGCTTACGACCTGGTGTACCACTGAGGTGCCCGAGTCCTCGGTGTACCACTGTGGTGCCTGACGCCCGGGTGTACCACTGTGGTGCCTGATGCCAAGTGTATCACTGTGGTGCCTGACGCCCCAGTTTGCCACTGTGGTGCTTGTCGCCCCAGTGTACCACTGTTAGGCCTGATGCCCCAGTGTAAAACTGCGGTGCCTGACACCTCGGTGTACCACTGTTCTGCCTGACGCCCCCTTGTACCACTGTGTCGCCTAACGCCTCGGTGTACTACTGTAGTGCTTGACGCATCGGTGTACCACTGTGGTGCCTGACGCCTCTGTGTATTATTGTGATGCCTGACGCCCCAGTGTACCACTGTGGCACCTGACGCCCCGGTGTACAACTGTGGTGCCTGACGCCTCGGTGTACCACTCTGGCGCCTGTTGCATCGGTGTACCACTGTGGCCTCTGACACCTCAGTGTACCACTGTGGCGCTTGACGCCTCAGTGTACCACTGTGGCGCCTGATGCTTCGGTGTACCACTGTGGTGCCTGACACTTCGGTGTACCAGTGTGGCGCCTGACGCCTCAGTGTACCACTGTGTTGCCTGACGCCTTGGTGTACCCCTATGTCGCATGACGCCTCAGTGTACGACTGTAATTCCTGACTCCCTGGTGTACCACTGTGGCGCCTGACGACTCGGTGTACCCCTGTGGCGAATGACGCCTCAGTGTACCACTGTGGTGCCTAACGCCTCCGTGTACCACTGTGGCGCCTGATGCCCCTGTGTACCGCTGTGGTGCCTGACGCCCCGGTGTACCACTGTGGTGCCTGACGCCTCGGTATACCGCTGCGGTGCCTGACGCCCCGGTGTATCACTGTGGTGCCTGACGCCCTGGTGTACCACTGTGGTTCCTGACGCTTTGATGTACCACAGTGGTGACTGACGCCCTGGTGCACCACTGGGGTGCCTGACGTCTCGGTGTATCACTGTGTTGCCTGACGGCCCAATGAACCACTGTGGTGACTGACGCCCCAGAGTTCCACTGTGGTGCCTGACGACCTGGTGTACCACTGAGGTGCCTGACGCCTCGGTGTACGACTGTGGTGCCTGACGCCCCGGTGTACCACTGTGGTGCCTGATGCCCAAGTGTATCACTGTGGTGCCTGACGCCCCAGTTTACCACTGTGGTGCCTGACGCCCTAGTGTACCACTGTGGTGCCTGACGCCTCGGTATGTCACTATAGTGCCTGACGCCTCAGTGTACCACTGTGGCGCCTGACTCCCCGGTGATCCATTGTAGCGCCTGACGCCCCGTTGTACCTTTGTGGTGTCGGACGCCCTGTTGTACCATTGTGGCGCCTGACGCCTCAGTGTACCACTGTGGCGCCTGAGGCCTCGGTGTACCGCTGTGGCGCTTGACGCCTCAGTGTACCACAGTGGTGCCTGACGCCCTGGTGTACCACTGTGGCGCTTGACGCCTCAGTGTACCCTTGTGGTGACTAACGCCTCCGTGTACCACTGTGGCGCCTGATGCCCTTGTGTAACACTGTGGTGCCTGACGCCCCAGTGTACCACTGTGGTGCCTGACGCCTCGGTATACCACTGTGCAGCCTGAAGCCCCGGTGTATCACTGTGGTGCCTGACGCCTAGGTGTACCACTGTGGTGCCTGACTCCCTGGTGTAACACTGTGGTTCCTGACGCCTCGTTGTACCACAGTGGTTACTGACCCCCTGGTGTTCCACTGGGATGCCTGACGCCCCGGTGTACCATTGTGGTGCCTGACGCCTCAGTGTACCACTGTGGTGCCTGACGCCGTGGTGTACCACTGTGGTGCCTGACGTCTCGGCGTATCACTGTGTTGCATGACGCCCCAATGAACCACTGTGGTGCTTGACGCCCCAGTGTACCACTGTGGTGCCTGACGCCTCGGTGTACCGCTGAAGTGACTGACTCCCTGGTATAACATTGTGGTGCCTGACGCCTCGGAGTACCACTGTGGTGCCTGACGCCCCGTTGTTCCACAATGACGATTGACGCATTTGTGTTCCACTGTCGTGCCTAACACCCCGGTATACTACTGTGGTGCTTCACGGCTCGGTGTATCACTGTAGTGCCTGACGCCCCGTTGTTCCACAATGAGGTTTGACGCCTCAGTGTTACACTGTCGGGCATGACACCCCGGTGTACTACTGTGGCGCTTGACGCCTCTATGTACCACTGTGGCGCCTGACGCCTCGTTGTACCACTGTAATACCTGACGCCTGAGTGTACCACTGTGGTGCCTGACGCCCCGGTGTACCATTGTGGCGCCAGACGCCTCGTTGTACCACGTTAATACCTGACGCCCCGGTGTACCACTGTGGTGCCTGACGCCTCTGTGTACCACAGTGGTGCCTGACGCCTCGGTTTACCCCTATGGTTCCTGACGCCTCGGTTTACCACTATGGTGCCTGACGCCCCGGTGTACCACTGTGGTTCCTGAGGCCTCGATGAACCACTGTGGTGCCTGACGCCTCGGCGTATCTCTGGTGCCTAACGCCCCGATGTACAACTGTGGTGCCTAACTCCCCAGTGTACCACTGTGGTGCCTGACGCCTCGGTGTATCACTGTGGTGCCTGGCTCCCCGGTGTACAACTGTGGTGTCTGACGCCCCGGTGTACCACTGTGGTGCCTGACGCCTCAGTGTACCACTGTGGTGCCTGATGCCTCGGTGTACCACTGTGGTACCTAACGTCCCGGTGCACTACTGTGGTGCCTGACGTCTCGGTGTACCACTGTGGTGCCTGACGCTCCGGTGTACCACTGTGGTGCCTGACGCCCTAGTGTACCACTGTGGTGCCTGACGCCTCAGTGTACCACTGTGGTGCCTGACACGTCGGTGTACCACTGTTGTGCCAGACGCCTCGGTGTTTCACTGTGGTGCCTGACGCCTTGGTGTTCTACTGTGGTGCCAAACGCCTCGGTGTACCACTGTGGTGCCTGACTCCCTAGTGTAACATTGTGGTGTCTGACGCCTCGTTGTACCACTGTAGTACCTGACGCCTGAGTGTACCACTGTGGTGCCTGACACCCCGGTGTACCATTGTGGTGCCTGACGCCTCAGTGTACGACTGTGGTGACTGACGCCTCAGTGTAGCACTGTGGTGCCTGATGCCTCGGTGTACCACGGTGATACCTAACGCCCCGGTGCACTACTGTGGTGCCTGACGTCTCGGTGTACCACTGTGGTGCCTGACGCCCCGGTGTACCACTGTGGTGACTGACGCCCTAGTGTACCACTGTTGTGCCTGACGCCTCGGTGTTTCACTGTGGTGCCTGACGCCTCGGTGTTCCACTGTGGTGCCAAACGCCTCTGTGTACCACTGTGGTGCCTGACTCCCTAGTGTAACATTGTGGTGTCTGACGCCTCGTTGTACCACTGTAGTACCTGACGCCTGAGTGTACCACTGTGGTGCCTGACGCTCCGGTGTACCACTGTGGTGCCTGACGCCTCGGTGTATCACTGTGGTGCCTGACGCTCCGTTGTTCCACAATGAGGTCTGACGCCGCAGTGTTTCACTGTCGTGCCTGACACCCCGGGGAATTGCTGTGTCGCCTGACGCCTCGGTGTACCACTTTGGCGCCTGACACCTCGGTGTACCACTGTGGCGCCTGACACATCGGGGTACCGCTGTTACGTCTGACGCCTCAGTGTACCACAATGAGGTCTGACTCCTCTGTGTACCACTGTGGTGCCTGACGCTTCGGTGTACCACTGTGGCACCTGACACCTCAGTGCACCACTGTGGCGCCTGACGCCCAGGTGCACCACTGTGGTGCCTGACGCCCCAGTGTATCACTGTGGTGCCTGACGCCCCGTTGTATCACTGTGGTGCCTCACCCTCCTGTATATCACTGCGGTGCCTGACGCTCCAGTGTACCACTGACGTGCCTAACGCCCTGGTGTACCACTGTGGTTCCTGACGCTCCGGTGTACCACTGTGGTGCCTGACACACCGACTTATTAATGTGGTGCCTGACACCCTGGTGTACCACTGTGGTGCCTGACGCCCCGGTGTACCACTGTAGTGCCTGACGCCTCGGTGTTCCACTGTGGTGCCTGATGCCTCGGTGTACCACTGTGGTACCTAACGCCTCGGTGTACTACTGTGGTGCCTGACGCCTCGGTGTACCATTGTGGTGCCTGACGCTCTGGTGTACCACTGTGATGCCTAACGCTCTGGTGTACCAATGTGGTGCCTGACGCCCTGGTGTCCCACTGTGGTGCCTGACGCCTCAGTGTACTACTGTGGTGCCTGATACGTCGGTGTACCACTGTGGTGCCTGACGCCTCGGTGTACCACTGTGGTGCCTGACTCCCCAGAGTATTACTGTGGCGCCTGACGCCTCGGTGTTCCACTGTGGTGCCTGACGCCTCGGTGTTCCACTGTGGTGCCAGACGCCTATGTGTACCACTGTGGTGCCTGACGCCTCGGTGTTCCACTGTGGTGCCAGACGCCTCGGTGTACCACTGTGGTGCCTGATCCCTAATGTAACATTGTAGTGTCTGACGCTTCGTTGTACCACTGTAGTGTCTGACGTATGAGTGTACCACTGTGCCGCCTGATGCCTAGGTGTACCACTGTGGTGCCTGACGACCCAGTGTACCACTGTGGTGCCTGACGCTCCGGTGTACCACTGTGGTGCCTGACGCTCCGGTGTACCAATGTGGTGCCTGACGCCTCAGTGTACCACTGTGGTGCCTGACGCATCGGTGTACCACTGTGGTGCCAGACGCCTCGGTGTACCACTGTGGTGCCTGACTCCCTAATGTAACATTGTAGTGTCTGACGCTTCGTTGTACCACTGTAGTGTCTGACGTATGAGTGTACCACTGTGCCGCCTGATGCCTAGGTGTACCACTGTGGTGCCTGACGACCCAGTGTACCACTGTGGTGCCTGACGCTCCGGTGTACCACTGTGGCGCCTGACGCCCAGGTGTACCACTGTGGTGCCTGACGCCCCAGTGTACCACTGTTGTGCCTGACGACCCGTTGTATCACTGTGGTGCCTCACCCTCCAGTGTATCACTGTGGTGCCTGACGCTCCGGTGTACCACTGTGGTGCCTGACGCCCTGGTGTACCTCTGTGGTTCCAGACGCTTCGGTGTACCACTGTGGTGCCTGACCCCCCGATTTTTTACAGTGGTGCCTGACACCCTGGTGTGCCACTGTAGAGCCTGACGCCCCGGTGTACCACTGTGGTGCCTGACGCCCCAGTGTACCACTGTGCAACCTGACACCTCGGTGTACTCCAGTGGTGCCTGACGCATTGGTTTACCATTATCTTGCCTGACGCCCTGGTGTACCACTGTGGTGCCTGAGGCCTCGATGAACCACTGTGGTGCCTGACGCCTCGGTGTATCACTGTGGTGCCTAACGTCCCGGTGTACCATTGTGGTGCCTGACTCCCCGGTGTACCACTGTGGTGCCCGACGCCTCGGTGTATCACTGTGGTGCCTGACTCCCCGGTAAACCACTGTGGTGCATGACGCCCCGGTGTACCACTGTGGTGCCTGACGACTCGGTGTACCACTATGGCACCTGACGCTTCGGTGTACCACTGTGGTGCCTGACGCTCTGGAGTACCACTGTGGTGCCAGTCGCCCTGGTGTACCACTGTGGTGCCTGGCGCTTCAGTGTACCATTGTGGTGCCTGATACGTCGGTGTACCACTGTGGTGCCTGACGCCTCGGTATACCACTGTGGTGCCTGACGCCCCAGAGTATTACTGTGGCGCCTGACGCCTGAGTGTACTACTGTGGCGCCTGACGCCCCGGTGTATCATTGTGGTGCCTGACACCTCAGTGTACCACTGTGGTGCCTGAGGCCTCGGGGTACCACTGTGGCGCCTGACGCCTCAGTGTACCACTCTGGTGCCTGACGCCTCGGAATACCACTCTGGTGCATGACGCCTCGGTCGACCACTGTGGTGCCTGACGCCCTGTTGTTCCACAGTGACGCCTGACGCCTCAGTGTTCCACTGTCGTGCCTGACACCCTGGTGTACTACTGCGGTGCCTGACGCCTCGGTGTACCACTGTTAGGCCTGATGCCCCAGTGTACCACTGCGGTGCCTGACGCCTCGGTGTACCACTGTTCTGCCTGACGCCCCGTGTACCACTGTGGCGCCAAACGCCTCGGTGTACCACTGTGGTGCCTGACGCATCGGTGTACCACTGTGGCGCCTAACGCATCGGTGTACCACTGTGGTGCCTGACGCCTCTGTGTACTACTGTGATGCCTGACGCTCCAGTGTACCACTGTGGCACCTGACGCCCCGGTGTACCACTGTGGTGCCTTACGCCCCGGTGTACCACTTTGATTCATGACGCCTCGGTGTACCACTCTGGCGCCTGTTCCATCGTTGTACCACTGTGGCTCCTGACACCTCAGTGTACCATTGTGGCGCATCACGCCTCAGTGTACCACTGTGGAGCCTGGCAACTCTGTGTACAACTGTGGCGCCTTACGCCTCGGTGTACCACTGTGGTGCCCGACGCCTCGGTGTACCAGTGTGACGCCTGACGCCTCAGTGTACCACTGTGGCGCGTACGCCTCGGTGTACCCCTGTGGCGCATGACGCCTCAGTGTACCACTGTGGTGCCTGACGCCCTGGTGTACCACTGTGGCGCCTGATGCCCCTGTGTACCGCTGTGGTGCCTGACGCCCCGGTGTACCACTGTGGTGCCTGTCGCCTCGGTATACCACTGCGGTGCCTGACACATCGGTGTATCACTGTGGTGCCTGACGCCTAGTTGTACCACCGTGGTACCTGACGCCCTGGTGTACCACTGTGGTTCCTGACGCCTCGTTGTACCACAGTGGTGACTGACTCCCTGGTGTACCACTGGGGTGACTGACGCCCCGGTGTACCACTGTGGTGCCTGACGCCTGAGTGTACCACTGTGGTGCCTGACGCCCTGGTGTACCACTGTGGTGCCTGACGTCTCGGTGTATCACTGTGTTGCCTGACGGACCAATGAACCACTGTGGTGCCTGACGCCCCAGTGTACCACTGAGGTGCCTAACGCCTCGGTGTACCACTGTGGTGCCTGGCGCCGTGGTTTACCACTGTGGTGCCTGAAGCCTCAGTGTACCACTTTGGTGCTTACGACCTGGTGTACCACTAAGGTGCCTTAGTCCTCGGTGTACCACTGTGGTGCCTGACGCCCGGGTGTACCACTGTGGTGCCTGATGCCCAAGTGTATCACTGTGGTGCCTGACGCCCCAGTTTGCCACTGTGGTGCTTGTCGCCCCAGTGTACCACTGTTAGGCCTGATGCCCCAGTGTAAAACTGCGGTGCCTGACACCTCGGTGTACCACTGTTCTGCCTGACGCCCCCTTGTACCACTGTGTCGCCTAACGCCTCGGTGTACTAGTGTAGTGCTTGACGCATCGGTGTACCACTGTGGTGCCTGACGCCTCTGTGTATTATTGTGATGCCTGACGCCCCAGTGTACCACTGTGGCACCTGACGCCCCGGTGTACAACTGTGGTGCCTGACGCCTCGGTGTACCACTCTGGCGCCTGTTGCATCGGTGTACCACTGTGGCCTCTGACACCTCAGTGTACCACTGTGGCGCTTGACGCCTCAGTGTACCACTGTGGCGCCTGATGCTTCGGTGTACTACTGTGGTGCCTGACACTTCGGTGTACCAGTGTGGCGCCTGACGCCTCAGTGTACCACTGTGTTGCCTGACGCCTCGGTGTACCCCTGTGTCGCATGACGCCTCAGTGTACGACTGTAATTCCTGACTCCCTGGTGTACCACTGTGGCGCCTGACGACTCGGTGTACCCCTGTGGCGAATGACGCCTCAGTGTACCACTGTGGTGCCTAACGCCTCCGTGTACCACTGTGGCGCCTGATGCCCCTGTGTACCGCTGTGGTGCCTGACGCCCCGGTGTACCACTGTGGTGCCTGACGCCTCGGTATACCGCTGCGGTGCCTGACGCCCCGGTGTATCACTGTGGTGCCTGACGCCCTGGTGTACCACTGTGGTTCCTGACGCTTTGATGTATCACAGTGGTGACTGACGCCCTGGTGCACCACTGGGGTGCCTGACGCCCCGGTGTACCACTGTGGTGCCTGAAGCCTCAGTGTACCACTGTGTTGCCTGACGCCCTGGTGTACCACTGTGGTGCCTGACGTCTCGGTGTATCACTGTGTTGCCTGACGGCCCAATGAACCACTGTGGTGACTGACGCCCCAGAGTACCACTGTGGTGCCTGACGACCTGGTGTACCACTGAGGTGCCTGACGCCTCGGTGTACGACTGTGGTGCCTGACGCCCCGGTGTACCACTGTGGTGCCTGATGCCCAAGTGTATCACTGTGGTGCCTGACGCCCCAGTTTACCACTGTGGTGCCTGACGCCCTAGTGTACCACTGTGGTGCCTGACGCCTCGGTATGTCACTATAGTGCCTGACGCCTCAGTGTACCACTGTGGCGCCTGACTCCCCGGTGATCCATTGTAGCGCCTGACGCCCCGTTGTACCTTTGTGGTGTCGGACGCCCTGTTGTACCATTGTGGCGCCTGACGCCTCAGTGTACCACTGTGGCGCCTGAGGCCTCGGTGTACCGCTGTGGCGCTTGACGCCTCAGTGTACCACAGTGGTGCCTGACGCCCTGGTGTACCACTGTGGCGCTTGACGCCTCAGTGTACCCTTGTGGTGACTAACGCCTCCGTGTACCACTGTGGCGCCTGATGCCCTTGTGTAACACTGTGGTGCCTGACGCCCCAGTGTACCACTGTGGTGCCTGACGCCTCGGTATACCACTGTGCAGCCTGAAGCCCCGGTGTATCACTGTGGTGCCTGACGCCTAGGTGTACCACTGTGGTGCCTGACTCCCTGGTGTAACACTGTGGTTCCTGACGCCTCGTTTTACCACAGTGGTTACTGACCCCCTGGTGTTCCACTGGGATGCCTGACGCCCCGGTGTACCATTGTGGTGCCTGACGCCTCAGTGTACCACTGTGGTGCCTGACGCCGTGGTGTACCACTGTGGTGCCTGACGTCTCGGCGTATCACTGTGTTGCATGACGCCCCAATGAACCACTGTGGTGCTTGACGCCCCAGTGTACCACTGTGGTGCCTGACGCCTCGATGTACCACTGTGTTGCCTGGCGCCATGATTTACCACTGTGGTGCCTGAAGCCTCATTGTACCACTGTGGTGCCTGACGACCTGGTGTACCACTCAGGTGCCTGACGCCTCGGTGTATCACTGTGGCGCCTGACACCAAGTTGTTCCACAATGACGCCTGACGCCTTAGTGTTCCACTGTCGTGCCTGACACCCCGGTATACCACTGTTGCGCCTAACACCTCGGTGTGCCACTGTGGCGCCTGACACCTCGAGGTATCACAGTGACGCCTGACGCCTCAGTGTACCACTGTGGCACCTGAC
Source organism: Procambarus clarkii (assembly GCF_040958095.1). NCBI lineage: Eukaryota > Metazoa > Arthropoda > Malacostraca > Decapoda > Cambaridae > Procambarus > Procambarus clarkii. The sequence goes on along the minus strand of NC_091169.1, from coordinate 13,661,755 downwards.
GCCACGGTGTAACAGTGTGGCGTCTGAAGCCTCTGTGTACCACTGTGGTGCCTGACGCTTCGGTGTACCACTATGGCGCCTGACGCCTCTGTGTACCACTGTGGCGCCTGACGCCCAGGTGTACCAATGTCGTGCCTTACCCTCCAGTGTATCACTGTGGTGCCTGACCCCCCGATTTATTACTGTGGTGCCTGACACCCTGGTGTACCACTGTGGCGCCTGACGCCCCGGTGTACCACTGTGGTGCCTGACGCCCAGGTGTACCACTGTGGGGCCTGACGCCTCTATGTACCACAGTGGTGCCTGACGCCTCTGTTTAACACTATGGTGCCTAACGCCTCGGTTTACCACTATGGTGCCTGACGCCCCGGTGTACCACTGTGGTGCCAGAGGCCTCGATGAACCACTGTGGTGCCAGACGCCCCGGCGTATCACTGTGGTGCCTAACGTCCCGGTGTACAACTGTGGTGCCTTACTCCCCGGTGTACCACTGTGGTGACTGACGACCTGGTGTACCACTGAGGTGCCTGACGCCTCGGTGTACGACTGTGGTGCCTGACGCCCCGGTGTACCACTGTGGTGCCTGACGACCTGGTGTACCACTGAGGTGCCTGACGCCTCGGTGTACGACTGTGGTGCCTGACGCCCCGGTGTACCACTGTGGTGCCTGATGCCCAAGTGTATCACTGTGGTGCCTGACGCCCCAGTTTACCACTGTGGTGCCTGACGCCCTAGTGTACCACTGTGGTGCCTGACGGCTCGGTATGTCACTATAGTGCCTGACGCCTCAGTGTACCACTGTGGCGCCTGACTCCCCGGTGATCCATTGTAGCGCCTGACGCCCCGTTGTACCTTTGTGGTGTCGGACGCCCTGTTGTACCATTGTGGCGCCTGACGCCTCAGTGTACCACTGTGGCGCCTGAGGCCTCGGTGTACCGCTGTGGCGCTTGACGCCTCAGTGTACCACAGTGGTGCCTGACGCCCTGGTGTACCACTGTGGCGCTTGACGCCTCAGTGTACCCTTGTGGTGACTAACGCCTCCGTGTACCACTGTGGCGCCTGATGCCCTTGTGTAACACTGTGGTGCCTGACGCCCCAGTGTACCACTGTGGTGCCTGACGCCTCGGTATACCACTGTGCAGCCTGAAGCCCCGGTGTATCACTGTGGTGCCTGACGCCTAGGTGTACCACTGTGGTGCCTGACTCCCTGGTGTAACACTGTGGTTCCTGACGCCTCGTTTTACCACAGTGGTTACTGACCCCCTGGTGTTCCACTGGGATGCCTGACGCCCCGGTGTACCATTGTGGTGCCTGACGCCTCAGTGTACCACTGTGGTGCCTGACGCCGTGGTGTACCACTGTGGTGCCTGACGTCTCGGCGTATCACTGTGTTGCATGACGCCCCAATGAACCACTGTGGTGCTTGACGCCCCAGTGTACCACTGTGGTGCCTGACGCCTCGATGTACCACTGTGTTGCCTGGCGCCATGATTTACCACTGTGGTGCCTGAAGCCTCATTGTACCACTGTTGTGCCTGACGACCTGGTGTACCACTCAGGTGCCTGACGCCTCGGTGTATCACTGTGGCGCCTGACACCAAGTTGTTCCACAATGACGCCTGACGCCTTAGTGTTCCACTGTCGTGCCTGACACCCCGGTATACCACTGTTGCGCCTAACACCTCGGTGTACCACTGTGGCGCCTGACACCTCGAGGTATCACAGTGACGCCTGACGCCTCAGTGTACCACTGTGGCACCTGACGCCACGGTGTAACAGTGTGGCGTCTGAAGCCTCTGTGTACCACTGTGGTGCCTGACGCTTCGGTGTACCACTATGGCGCCTGACGCCTCTGTGTACCATTGTGGCGCCTGACGCCCAGGTGTACCAATGTCGTGCCTTACCCTCCAGTGTATCACTGTGGTGCCTGACCCGCCGATTTATTACTGTGGTGCCTGACACCCTGGTGTACCACTGTGGCGCCTGACGCCCCGGTGTACCACTGTGGGGCCTGACGCCTCTATGTACCACAGTGGTGCCTGACGCCTCTGTTTAACACTATGGTGCCTAACGCCTCGGTTTACCACTATGGTGCCTGACGCCCCGGTGTACCACTGTGGTGCCAGAGGCCTCGATGAACCACTGTGGTGACAGACGCCCCGGCGTATCACTGTGGTGCCTAACGTCCCGGTGTACAACTGTGGTGCCTTACTCTCCGGTGTACCACTGTGGTGTCTGAGTCCCTGGTGTAACATTGTGGTGCCTGACGCCTCGGTGTACCACTGTAGTGCCTGACTCCCTGGTGTAACATTGTGGTGCCTGATACCTCGGTGTACCACTGTGGTGCCTGACGCCCCATTGTTCCACAATGACGCCTGACGCCTTAGTGTTACACTGTCGTGCCTGACACCCCGGTATACTACTGTGGTGCTTGCCGGCTCGGTGTACCACTGTAGTGCCTGACGCATCGTTGTTCCACAATGAATTTTGACGCCTCAGTGCTCCACTGTCAGGCCTGACACCCCGGTGTACTACCGTGGCGACTGACGCCTCTATGCACCACTGTGGCGCCTGACACCTCGGTGTACCACTGTGGCGCCTGACACCTCGAGGTATCCCTGTGACGCCTGACACCTCAGTGTACTACTGTGGCACCTGACGCCTCGGTGTACCAGTGTGGCGTCTGACGCCTCTGTGTACCACTGTGGTGCCTGACGCTTCGATGTACCACTGTTGCGCCTGACGCCTCTGTGTACCACTGTGGCGCCTGACGCCCAGGTGTACCACTGTGGTGACTGACGCCCTGGTGCACCACTGGGGTGCCTGACGCCCCGGTGTACCACTGTGGTGCCTGAAGCCTCAGTGTACCACTGTGTTGCCTGACTGCCCTGGTGTACCACTGTGGTGCCTGACGTCTCGGTGTATCACTGTGTTGCCTGACGGCCCAATGAACCACTGTGGTGACTTGACGCCCCGGAGTACCACTGTGGTGCCTGACGCCTCGGTGTACCACTGTGGTGCCTGAAGCCTCAGTGTACCTCTTTGGGGCCTGACGACCTGGTGTACCACTGAGGTGCCTGACGCCTCGGTGTACGACTGTGGTGCCTGACGTCCCGGTGTACCACTGTGGTGCCTGATGCCCAAGTGTATCACTGTGGTGCCTGACGCCCCAGTTTACCACTGTGGTGCCTGACGCCCCAGTGTACCACTGTGGTGCCTGACGCCTCGGTATATCACTATAGTGCCTGACGCCTCAGTGTACCACTGTGGCGCCTGACTCCCCGGTGATCCATTGTAGCGCCTGACGCCCCGTTGTACCTTTGTGGTGTCTGACGCCCTGTTGTACCATTGTGGCGCCTGACGCCTCAGTGTACCACTGTGGCGCCTGAGGCCTCGGTGTACCCCTGTGGCGCTTGACGCCTCAGTGTACCATTGTGGTGCCCGACGCCTCAGTGTACCACTGTGGTGCCTGACGCCGTGGTGTACCACTGTGGTGCCTGACGTCTCGGTGTATCACTAGTGTTGCCTGACGCCCCAATGAACCACTGTGGTGCTTGACGCCCCAGTGTACCACTGTGGTGCCTGACGCCTCGATGTACCACTGTGTTGTCCTGGCGCCATGATTTACCACTGTGGTGCCTGAAGCCTCATTGTACCACTGTGGTGCCTGACGACCTGGTGTACCACTCAGGTGCCTGACAGCCTCGGTGTATCACTGTGGCGCCTGACGCCCCGTTGTTACACAAAGACGCCTGACGCCTTAGTGTTCCACTGTCGTGCCTGACACCCCGGTATACCACTGTTGCGCCTAACACCTCGGTGTACCACTGGCGCCTGACACCTCGAGGTATCACAGTGACGCCTGACGCCTCAGTGTACCACTGTGGCACCTGACGCCTCGGTGTAACAGTGTGGCGTCTGAAGCTTCTGTGTACCACTGTGGTGCCTGACGCTTCGGTGTAACCACTATGGCGACTAACGCCTCTGTGTACCACTGTGGCGCCTGACGCCCAGGTGTACCAATGTAGTGCCTTACCCTCCAGTGTATCACTGTGGTGCCTGACCCCCCGATTTATTACTGTGGTGCCTGACACCCTGGTGTACCACTGTGGCGCCTGACGCCCCGGTGTACCACTGTGGTGCCTGACGCCCAGGTGTACCACTGTGGGGCCTGACGCTTCTGTGTACCACAGTGGTGCCTGACGCCTCTGTTTACCACTATGGTGTCTGACGCCTCGGTTTACCACTATAGTACCTGACGCCCCGGTGTACCACTGTGGTGCCAGAGGCCTCGATGAACCACTGTGGTGCTTGACGCCCCGGCGTATCACTGTGGTGCCTAACTTCCCGGTGTACAACTGTGGTGCCTGACTCCCCGGTGTACCACTGTGGTGCCTGATGCCTCGGCGAATCACTGTGGTGCCTGACGCCTCGGTGTATCACTCTGGCGCCTGACTCCCCGGTGTACCACGGTGGTGCCTGACGCCCGGTGTACCACTGTGGTGCCTGACTCCCTGGTGTAACATTGTGGTGCCTGATACCTCGGTGTACCACTGTGGTGCCTGACGCCCCATTGTTCCACAATGACGCCTGGCGCCTTAGTGTTACACTGTCGTGCCTGACACCCCGGTATACTACTGTGGTGCTTGCCGGCTCGGTGTACCACTGTAGTGCCTGACGCATCGTTGTTCCACAATGAATTTTGACGCCTCAGTGCTCCACTGTCAGGCCTGACACCCCGGTGTACTACCGTGGCGACTAACGCCTCTATGCACCACTGTGGCGTCTGACACCTCGGTGTACCACTGTGGCGCCTGACACCTCGAGGTATTACTGTGACGCCTGACACCTCAGTGTACTACTGTGGCACCTGACGCCTCGGTGTACCAGTGTGGCGTCTGACGCCTCTGTGTACCACTGTTGCGCCTGACGCCTCTGTGTACCACTGTGGCGCCTGACGCCCAGGTGTACCACTGTGGTGCCTGACGGCCCAGTGTACCACTGTGGTGCCTGACGCCCCGTTGTATCACTGTGGTGCCTCACCCTCCAGTGGATCACTGTGGTGCCTGACGCTCCGGTGTATTACTGTGATGCCTGACGCCATGGTGTACCACTGTGGTTCCTGACGCTCCGGTGTACCACTGTGGTTCCTCACCCCCCGATTTATTACTGTGGTTCCTCACCCCCCGATTTATTACTGTGGTGCCTGACACCCTGGTGTACCACTGTGGCGCCTGACGCCCCGGTGTACCACTGTCGTGCCTGACGCCTCTGTGTACCACAGTGGTGCCTGACGCCTCGGTTTACCCCTATGGTGCCTGACGCCTCGGTTTACCACTATGGTGCCAGACGCCCCGGTGTACCACTGTGGTGCCTTAGGCCTATATGAACCACTGTGGTGCCTGACGCCTAGGCGAATCACTGTGGTGCCTAACACCCCGGTGTACAACTGTGGTGCCTAACTCCCCGGTGTACAACTGTGGTGCCTAACTCCCCGGTGTACCACTGTGGTACCTGACGCCTCGGTGTATCACTGTGGTGCCTGACTCCCCGGTGTACCACTGTGGTGCCTGTCGCCCCGGTGTACCACTGTGGTGCCTGACGCCTCAGTGTACCACTGTGGTGCCTGATGCCTCGGTGTACCACTGTGGTACCTAACGCCCCGGAGCACTACTGTGGTGCCTGACGTCTCGGTGTACCACTGTGGTACCTGACGCTCCGGTGTAGCACTGTGGTGCTTGACGCCCAAGTGTACCACTGTGGTGCCTGACGCCTCAGTGTACCACTGTGGTGCCTGACACGTCGGTGTACCACTGTTATGCCTGACGCCTCGGTGTTTCACTGTGGTGCCTGACGCCTCAGTGTACCACTGTGGTGCCTGAATCCCTAGTGTAACATTGTGGTGTCTGACGCCTCGTTGTACCACTGTAGTACCTGACGCCTGAGTGTACCACTGTGGTGCCTGACGCCCCAGTGTACCATTGTGGTGCCTGACGCCTCAATGTACCACTGTGGTTCCTGACGCCTCGTTGTACCACAGTTGTTACTGACGCCCTGGTGTTCCACTGGGATGCCTGACGCCCCGGTATACCATTGTGGTGCCTGGCGCCTCAGTGTACCACTGTGGTGCCTGACGCCTCAGTTTACCACTATGGTGCCTGACGCCTCGCTTTACCACTATGGTGCCTGACGCCCCGGTGTACCACTGTGGTGCCTGAGGCCTCGATGAACCACTGTGGTGCCTGACGCCTCGGCGTATCACTGTGGTGCCTAACGCCCCGGTGTACAACTGTGGTGCCTGACTCCCCTGTGTACCACTGTGGTGCCTGACGCCTCGGTGTATCACTGTGGCGCCTGACTCCCCGGTGTACCACTGTGGTGCCTGACGCCCGGTGTACCACTGTGGTGCTAGACTCCCTGGTGTAACATTGTGGTGCATGACGCCTCGGTGTACCACTGTAGGGCCTGACTCCCTGGTGTAACATTGTGGTGCCTGACGCCTCGGTGTACCACTGTAGTGCCTGACTCCCTGGTTTAACATTGTGGTGCCTGACGCCTCGGTGTACCAGTGTGGTGCCTGACGCCCCATTGTTCCACAATGACGCCTGACGCCTTAGTGTTCCACTGTCGTGCCTGACACCCCAGTATACTACTGTGGTGCTTGACGGCTCGGTGTACCACTGTAGTGCCTGACGCCCCGTTGTTCCACAATGAATTTTGACGCCTCAGTGTTCCACTGTCAGGCCTGACACCCCGGTGTACTACTGTGGCGACTGACGCCTCTATGTACCACTGTGGCGCCTGACGCCTCTGTGTACCACTGTGGCACCTGACTCCTCGGTGTACCAGTGTGGCGTCTGACGCCTCTTTGTACCACTGTGGTGCCTGACGCTTCGATGTACCACTGTGGCGCCTGACGCCTCTGTGTACCACTGTGGCGCCTGACGCCCAGGTGTACCACTGTGGTGCCTGACGGCCCAGTGTACCACTGTGGCGCCTGACGCCCCGTTGTATCACTGTGGTGCCTCACCCCCCGATTTATTACTGTGGTGCCTGACGCCCCGGTGTACCACTGTGGTGCCTGACGCCCCGGTGTACCACTGTGGTGCCTGACGCCCCGGTGTACCACTGTGGTGCCTGACGCCTCTGTGTACCACAGTGGTGCCTGACGCCTCGGTTTACCCCTATGGTGCCTGACACCTCGGTTTACCACTATGGTGCCTGACGCCCCTGTGTACCACTGTGGTGCCTGAGGCCTCGATGAACAACTGTGGTGCCTGACGCCTCGGCGTATCACTTTGGTGCCTAACGCCCCGGTGTACCACTGTGGTGCCTGACGCCTCGGTGTATCACTGTGGTACCTGACTCCCCAGTGTACCACTGTGGTGCCTGACGCCCCGGTGTACCACTCTGGTGCCTGACGCCTCAGTGTACCACTGTGGTGCCTGATGCCTCGGTGTACCACTGTGGTACCTAAAGCTTCGGTGTACCACTGTGGTGCCTGACGCCCTAGTGTACCACTGTGGTGCCTGACGCCTCAATGTACCCCTGTGGTGCCTGACACTTCGGTGTACCACTGTTGTGCCTGACGCCTCGGTGTTTCACTGTGGTGCCTGACGCTTCGATGTTCCACGGTGGTGCCAAACGCCTCTGTGTACCACTGTGGTGCCTGACTCTCTAGTGTAACATTATTGTGTCTGACGCCTCGTTGTACCACTGTAGTACCTGACGCCTGAGTGTACCACTGTGGTGCCTGACGCCCCGGTGAACCATTGCGGTGCCTGACGCCTCAGTGTACCACTGTGGTTCCTGACGCCTCGTTGTACCACAGTGGTTACTGACGCCCTGGTGTTCCACTGGGATGCCTAACGCCCCGGTATACCATTGTGGTGCCTGGCGCCTCAGTGTACCACTGTGGTGCCTGACGCCTTGGTGTACCACTGTGGTGCCTGATGTCTCGGTGTATCACTGTGTTGCCTGACGCCCCAATGAACCACTGTGGTGCCTGACGCCCAAGTGTACCACTGTGGTGCCCTGAAGCCTCGGTGTACCACTGTGTTGCCTGACGCCGTGATTTACCACTGTGGTGCCTGAAGCCTCAGTGTACCACTGTGGTGCCTGACGACCTGGTGTACCACTCAGGTGCCTGACACCTAGGTGTATCACTGTGGCGCCTGCCGCCCCGTTGTTCCACAATGACGCCTGACGCCTTAGTGTTCCACTGTCGTGCCTGACACCCCGATATACTACTGTGGTGCCTGACGCCTCGATGTACCACTGTAAAGCCTGACGCCCCATTGTTCCACAATGAGGTCTGACGCCTCAGTGTTCCACTGTCGTGCCTGACACCCCGGTGTACTACTGTGGGGCCTGACGCCTCAGTGTACCTCTTTGACGCCTAACACCTAGGTGTATCAGTGTGGCGTCTCACGCCTCTGTGTACCACTGTGGTGCCTGACTCTTCGGTGTACCACTATGGCGCCTGACGCCTCTGTGTACCACTGTGGCGCCTGACGCCCAGGTGTACCAATGAAGTGCCTTACCCTCCAGTGTATCACTGTGGTGCCTGACGCTCCAGTGTACCACTGTGGTGCCTGACGCCCTGGTGTACCACTGTGGTTCCTGACCCCCCGATTTATTACTGTGGTGCCTGACACCCTGGTGTACCACTGTGGCGCCTGACGCCCCGGTGTACCACTGTTATGCCTGACGCCCAGGTGTACCACTGTGGTACCCGACGCCTTTGTGTACCACAGTGGTGCCTGACGCCTCGGTTTACCACTATGGTGCCTGACGCCTCGGTGTACAACTGTGGTGTCTGACACCCCGGTGTACCACTGTGGTGCCTGACGCCTCAGTGTACCACTGTGGTGCCTGATGCCTCGGTGTACCACTATGGTACCTAACGCCCCGGTGCACTACTGTGGTGCCTGACGTCTCGGTGTACCACTGTGGTGCCTGACGCTCCGGTGTACCACTGTGGGGCCTGACGCCCTAGTGTACCACTGTGGTGCCTGACGCCTATGTGTACCACTGTGGTGCCTGACACGTCGGTGTACCACTGTTGTGCCTGACGCCTCGGTGTTTCACTGTGGTGCCTGACGCCTCGGTGTTCTACTGTGGTGCCAAACGCCTCGGTGTACCACTGTGGTGCCTGACTCCCTAGTGTAACATTGTGGTGTCTGACGCCGCGTTGTATAACTGTAGTACCTGACGCCTGAGTGTACCACTGTGGTTCCTGACGCCTCGTTGTACCACAGTGGTTACTGACGCCCTGGTGTTCCACTGGGATGCCTGACGCCCCGGTATACCATTGTGGTGCCTGGTGCCTCAGTGTACCACTGTGGTGCCTGACGACCTGGTGTACCACTCAGGAGCCTGACGCCTCGGTGTATCACTGTGGCGCCTGACGCCCCGTTGTTCCACAATGACGCCTGACGCCTTAGTGTTCCACTGTCGTGCCTGACACCCCGGTATACTACTGTGGTGCCTGACGCCTCGTTGTACCACAGTGGTTACTGACGCCCTGGTGTTCCACTGGGATGCCTGACGCCCCGGTGTACCATTGTGGTGCCTGGTGCCTCAGTGTACCACTGTGGTGCCTGACGCCCTGGGGTACCACTGTGGTGCCTGACGTCTCGGTGTATCACTGTGTTGCCTGACGCCCCAATGAACCACTGTGGTGCCTGACGCCCCAGTGTACCACTGTGGTGCCTGACGCCTCGGTGTACCACTGTATTGCCTGGCGCCGTGATTTACCACTGTGGTGCCTGAAGCCTCAGTGTACCACTGTGGTGCCTGACGACCTGGTGTACCACTCGGGAGCCTGACGCCTCGGTGTATTACTGTGGCGCCTGACGCCCCGTTGTTCCACAATGACGCCTGACGCCTTAGTGTTCCACTGTCGTGCCTGACACCCCGGTATACTACTGTGGTGCCTGACGCCTCGGTGTACCACTGTAGTGCCTGACGCCCCGTTGTTCCACAATGAGGTCTGACGCCTCAGTGTTCCACTGTCGTGCCTGACACCCCGGTGTACTACTGTGGGGCCTGACGCCTCGGTGTACCACTGTGGCGCTTAACACCTCGGTGTACCACTGTGGCGCCTGACACCTCGAGGTATCACAGTGCCGCCTGTCGCCTCAGTGTACCACTGTGGCACCTGAAGCCTCGGTGTACCAGTGTGGCGTCTGACGCCTCAGTGTACCACTGTGGTGCCTGACGCTTCGGTGTACCACTGTGGCGCCTGACGCCCAGGTGTACCAATGTAGTTCCTTACCCTCCAGTGTATCACTGTGGTGCCTGACGCTCCGGTGTACCACTGTGGTGCCTGACGCCCTGGTGTACCACTGTGGTTCCTGACCCCTCGATTTATTATTGTGGTGCTTGACACCCTGGTGTACCACTGTGGCGCCTGACGCCCCGGTGTACCACTGTGGTGCCTGACGCCCAGGTGTACTACTGTGGCGCTTGACGCCTCTATGTACCACTGTGGCGCCTGACGCCTCGTTGTACCACTGTAGTACCTGACGCCTGAGTGTACCACTGTGGTGCCTGACGCCCCGGTGTACCATTGTGGTGCCTGACGCCTCAGTCTACCACTGTGGTGCCTGACGCCTGGGTGAACCACTGTAGCGCCTGACGCCCCGGTGTACCACAGTGGTGCCTGACGCCTCTGTGTACCACAGTGGTGCCTGACGCCTCGGTTTACCCCTATGGTGCCTGACGCCTCGGTTTACCACTATGGTGCCTGACGCCCAGGTGTACCACTGTGGTGCCTGAGGCCTCGATGAACCACTGAGGTGCCTGATGCCTCGGCGAATCACTGTGGTACCTAACGCCCCTGTGTACAACTGTGGTGCCTAACTCCCAGGTGTACTACTGTGGTGCTTGACGCCTCGATGTATCACTGTGGTGCCTGACTCCCCGGTGTACCACTGTGGTGCCTGACGCCCGGTGTACCACTGTGGTGCCTGACTCCCTGGTGTAACATTGTGGTGCCTAATTCCTCGGTGTACCACTGTAGTGCCTGACTCCCTGGTGCAACATTGTGGTGCCTGACGCCTCGGTGTACCACTGTAGTGCCTGACTCCCTGGTGTAACATTGTGGTGCCTGACGCCTCGGAGTAGCACTGTGGTTGCCTGACGCCCCGTTGTTCCACAAAGACGCCTGACGCCTTAGTGTTCCACTGTCGTGCCTGAGACCCCGGTATACTACTGTGGTGCTTGACGGCTCGGTGTACCACTGAAGTGCCTGTCGCCCCGTTGTTCCACAATGAGGTTTGACGCCTCAGTGTTCCACTGTCGGGCCTGACACTCCGGTGTACTACTGTGGCGCCTGACGCCTCTATGTACCACTGTGGCGCCTGACGCCTCGTTGTACCACTGTAGTACCTGACGCCTCGTTGTACCACTGTAGTACCTGACGCCCCGGTGTACCATTGTGCTGCCTGACGCCTCAGTGTACCACTGTAGCGCCTGACGCCTCGGTGTATCACTGTGGCAACTGACGCCCCGGTGTACCACTGTGGCGCCTGACGCCTGTGTACCACAGTGGTGCCTGAAGCCTCGGTTTACCCCTACGGTGCCTGACGCCTCGGTTTACCATTATGGTGCCTGACGCCCCGGTGTACCACTGTGGTGCCTGAGGCCTCGATGAACCACTGTGCTGCCTGACTCCTCGGCGTATCACTGTGGTGCCTAACGCCCCGGTGTACAACTGTGGTGCCTAACTCCCCGGTGTACCACTGTGGTGCCTGACGCCTCGGTGTATCACTGTGGTGCCTGACTCCCCGATGTACCACTGTGGTGCCTGACGCCCCGGAGTACCACTGTGGTGCCTGACGCCTCAGTGTACCACTTTGTTGCCTGATGCCTCGGTGTACCACTGTGGTACCTAACGCCCCGGTGCACAACTGGGGTGCCTGACGTCTCGGTGTGCCACTGTGGTGCCTGACGCTCCGGTGTACCACTGTGGTGCCTGACGCCCTAGTGTACCACTGTGGTGCCTGACGCCTCAGTGTACCACTGTGGTGCTTGACACGCCGGTGTACCACTGTTGTGCCTGACGTCTCGGTGTTTCACTGTGGTGCCTGACGCCTCGGTGTTCCACTGTGGTGCCAAACGCCTCGGTGTACCAATGTGGTGCCTGACTCCCTAGTGTAACATTGTGGTGTCTGATGTCTCGTTGTACCACTGTAGTACCTGACGCCTGATTGTACCACTGTGGTGCCTGACGTCCCGGTTTACCATTGTGGTGCCTGACGCCTCAGTGTAACACTGTGGTGCCTGACGCGTCTGTGTACCACTGTGGAGCCTGACGCCTCGGTGTACCATTGTGGTGCCTGACGCCTCGGTGTGCCACTGTAGTGCATGACTCCCAGGTATAACATTGTGGTGCCAGACGCCTCGGTGTACCACTGTGGTGCCTGAAACCCCAAGTGTAACATTGTGGTGTCTGACGCCCCGGTGTACCATTGTGGTGCCTGACGCCTCAGTGTACCAATGTGGTGCCTGACGCCTCGGTGTACCACTGTGGAGACTGACGCCTCAGTGTACCACTCTGGTGCCTGACGCTTTGGTGAACCACTCTGGTGCCTGACACCCCGGTGTACTACTGTGGTGCCTGACGCCTCGGTATACCATTGTTAGGCCTGAGTCCCCAGTGTACCACTCCGGTGCCTGACGCCTCGGTGTACCACTGTTATGCCTGACGCCCCAGTGTACCACTATGGCGCCTAATGCCTCGGTGTACCACTGTGGTGCCTGACGCCTCGTTGTACCACAGTTATGCCTGACGCCTCGGTGTATCACTGTCGCGCCTAACGCCCCGGTGTACCACAGTGGTGCCTGACGCCCCTGTGTACCACTGTGATGCCTGACGCCCAAGTGTACCACTGAGGCACCTGACGCCCCGGTGTACAACTGTGGTGCTTTACGCCCCAATGTACCATTTTGATTCCTGACGCCTCGGTGTACCACTTTGGCGCCTGTTGCATCGGTGTACCAATGTGGCCTCTGACGCCTCAGTGAACCACTATGGCGCTTGACGCCTAAGTGTACCACTGTGGTGCCTGACACCTCTGTGTACCACTGTGGCGCCTGACGCCTCGGTGTACCACTGTGGTGCCTGACGCCTCGGTGTACCAGTGTGGCGCCTGACGCCTCAGTGTACCACTATGGCGCCTAAAACCTCGGTGTACCACTGTGGCGCGTGACGCCTCAGTGTACCACTGTGGCACCTGACGCCCCAGTGTACCACCGTGGTGCCTGACGCCTCGGCGTACCACTTTGGCGCCTGACGCCTCAGTGTACCACTGTGGAGCTTTGAAGCCTCGGTGTACCACTGTGGCACCTGTTCCATCGGTGTACCACTTTTATTCCTGACGCCTTGGTGTACCACTGTGGCGCCTGTTGCATCGGTGTACCACTGTGGCCCCTGTTGCATCGGTGTACCACTGTGGCCCCTGACGCCCCAATGTACCACTGTGGTGCCTGACGCCTCGGTGTACCACTGCGGTGCCTGACGCCCCGCTGTTCCACAATGACGCCTGACGCCTCAGTGTTGCACTGTCGTGCCTGACACCCCGGTGTACTACTGTGGTGCTGACGCCCCGTTGTTCCACAATGACGCCTGACGCCTCAGTGGCCCACTGTCGTGTCTGACACCCCGGTATACCACTGTGGCGCCTGACTCCTCGGTGTACCACTGTGGCGCCTGACACCTCAATGTACCACTGTGGCGCCTGACACCTCAGGATACCACTGTGGCGCCTGACGCCTCAGTGTACCACTGTGGTGCTTGACGCCTCGGTGTACCACTGTGGCGACTGACGCCTCAGTGTTCCACTGTGGCTCCTGACGCCCCGGTGTACCGCTCTGGTGCCTTACGTCCCGATGTACCACTGGTATGCCTCATCCCCCAGTGTACCACTGTGGTGCCTGATGCTCCGGTGTACCACTGTGGTGCCTGACGCTCCGGTGTACCACTGTGGTGCCTTATGCCTCATTGTACCACTGTGGCGCCTGACGCCATGGTGTACCACTGTGGTGCCTTACGCTCCGGTGTACCACTGTGGTGTCTGACCCCCTGGTGTACCACTGTGGTGCCTGACACTCCGGTGTACCACTGTGGCGCCTGAGGCCCTGGTGTACCACTGTGGTGCTTGACGTCCCGGTGTACCACTGTGGTGCCTGACGCCTAGGTGTACCACTGCTGTGCTTGACGCCCTGGTGTACCAATGTGGTGCCTGACGCCTCAGTGTACCACTGTGGTGCCTGATGCAACGGTGTTCCACTGTGGTGCCTGACGCCTCTGTGTACCACTGTGGTGCCTGACGCCTCGGTGTACCACTGTGGTGCCTGACGCCTCAGTGTACCACTGTGGTGCCTGACGCCTAAGTTTATCAATGTGGTGCCTGACGCCTCGGTGTACTACTGTGGTGCCTGGCACCTTTGTGTACCACTGTGGTGCCTGTAGCCTCAGTGTACCACTGTGGTGCCTGACACCCTGGACTACCACTGAGGTGCCTGATGCCTCGGTGTACCACTGTGGTGCCTGACGCCCCGGTGTACCAATGTGGTGCCTGACGCTCCGGTGTACCACTGTGGTGCCTGACGCCCTGGACTACAACTGAGGTGCCTGATGCCTCGGTGTACCACTGTGGTGCCTGACGCTCCGGTGTACCACTGTGGTGCCTGACACCCTGGTGAACCACTGTGTTGCCTGACGGTTCGTGTACCACTGTGGTGCCTGACGCTCCGGTGTACCACTGATGTGCCTGACCCCTCGCTGTACCACTGTAGTGCCTGACGCAATTGTGTATAACTGTGGTGCCTGACGACTCGGTGTATCACTGTGGTGCCTGACGCCCCAGTGTGCCACTGTTGTGCCTGACGCCCCTGTGTACCACTGTGGTGCTTGACGCCTCGGTGTACCACTGTGGTGCTTTGGACCCTGGTGTACCACTGTGGTGCCTGAAGCCTCAGTGTACCACTGAGGTGCCTGACTCCTCGGTGTACCACTGTTGTGCCTGACGGCCTGTTGTACCACTGTGGTGCCTGATGCCCCAATGTACCACTGTGGAGCCTGACTCCCTGGTGTACCACAGTGGTTCCTGACGCCCCGGTTTACCACTGTGGTGCCTGATGCCCCAGTGTATCACTGTGGTGCCTGACTCCCTGGTGTACAACAGTGGTTCCTGAAACCCCAATTTATTACTGTGGTGCATGACACCCTGGTATACCACTGCGGCGCCTGACGCCTCGGTGTACCACTGTGGTGCCTGACGCCTCTATGTACCACAGTGGTGCCTGACGTCTCGGTTTACCCCTTATGGTGGCTGACGCCTCGGTTTACCACTATGGTGCCTGACGCCCCGGTGTACCACTGTGGTGCCTGACGCCTCGGTGTACCACAGTGGTGCCTGACGTTTCGGTTTACCACTATGGTGCCTGACGCCCCGGTGTACCACTGTGTTGACTGAGGCTTCGATGAACCACTGTGGTGCCTAACGCCTCGGTGTACCACTGTGGCGACTGACTCCCCGGTGTACCACTGTGGTGCCTAACGCCCCTGTGTACCACTGTGGTGCCTGACGCCTCGGTGTACCACTGTGGTGCCTGATGCCTTGGCGTACGACTGTGGTACCTAACGCTCCGGTGAACTACTATAGTGCCTGACGCCTCAGTGTACCACTGTGGTGCCTGACGCTCTGGTGTACTTCTGTGGTGCCTGACGTCCTTGTGTACAACTGTGGTGCCTGACGCCTCAGTGTACCACTGTGGTGCCTGACACGTCGGTGTACCACTGTGGTGCCTGACGCCACATTGTACCACTGTGGTGCCTGACGCCTAGGTGTACCACTGTGGTGCCTGACTCCCTGGTGTAACACTGTGGTTCCTGACGCCTCGTTGTACCACAGTGGTTACTGACCCCCTGGTGTTCCACTGGGATGCCTGACGCCCCGGTGTACCATTGTGGTGCCTGACGCCTCAGTGTACCACTGTGGTGCCTGACGCCGTGGTGTACCACTGTGGTGCCTGACGTCTCGGTGTATCACTGTGTTGCCTGACGCCCCAATGAACCACTGTGCTGCTTGACGCCCCAGTGTACCACTGTGGTGCCTGACGCCTCGATGTACCACTGTGTTGCCTGACGCCCCAATGAACCACTGTGGTGCTTGACGCCTCAGTGTACCACTGTGGCACCTGACGCCTCGGTGTAACAGTGTGGCGTCTGAAGGCTCTGTGTACCACTGTGGTGCCTGACGCTTCGGTGAACCACTATGGCGCCTGACGCCTCTGTGTACCACTGTGGCGCCTGACGCCCAGGTGTACCAATGTAGTGCCTTACCCTCCAGTGTATCACTGTGGTGCCTGACCCCCCGATTTATTACTGTGGTGCCTGACACCCTGGTGTACCACTGTGGCGCCTGACGCCCCGGTGTACCACTGTGGTGCCTGACGCCCAGGTGTACCACTGTGGGGCCTGACGCCTCTGTGTACCACAGTGGTGCCTGACGCCTCTGTTTACCACTATGGTGTCTGACGCCTCGGTTTACCACTATGGTACCTGACGCCCCGGTGTACCACTGTGGTGCCAGAGGCCTCGATGAACCACTGTGGTGCCAGACGCCCCGGCGTATCACTGTGGTACCTAACGTCCCGGTGTGCAACTGTGGTGCCTGACTCCCCGGTGTACCACTGTGGTGCCTGATGCCTCGGCGAATCACTGTGGTGCCTGACGCCTCGGTGTATCACTCTGGCGCCTGACTCCCCGGTGTACCACGGTGGTGCCTGACGCCCGGTGTACCACTGTGGTGTCTGACTCCCTGGTGTAACATTGTGGTGCCTGACGCCTCGGTGTACCATTGTAGTGGCTGACTCCCTGGTGTAACATTGTGGTGCCTGATACCTCGGTGTACCACTGTGGTGCCTGACGTCCCATTGTTCCACAATGACGCCTGGCGCCTTAGTGTTACACTGTCGTGCCTGACACCCCTGTATACTACTGTGGTGCTTGACGGCTCGGTGTACCACTGTAGTGCCTGACGCCCTGTTGTTCCACAATGAATTTTGACGCCTCAGTGTTCCACTGTCAGGCCTGACACCCCGGTGTACTACCGTGGCGACTAACGCCTCTATGCACCACTGTGGCGCCTGACACCTCGGTGTACCACTGTGGCGCCTGACACCTCGAGGTATTACTGTGACGCCTGACACCTCAGTGTATTACTGTAGCACCTGACGCCTCGGTGTACCAGTGTGGCGTCTGACGCCTCTGTGTACCACTGTTGCGCCTGACGCCTCTGTGTACCACTGTGACGCCTGACGCCTCTGTGTACCACTGTGGCGCCTGACGCCCAGGTGTACCACTGTGGTGCCTGACGGCCCAGTGTACCACTGTGGCGCCTGACGCCCCGTTGTATCACTGTGGTGCCTCACCCCCGATTTATTACTGTGGTGCCTGACGCCCCGGTGTACCACTGTGGTGCCTGACGCCCCGGTGTACCACTGTGGTGCCTGACGCCCCGGTGTACCACTGTGGTGCCTGACACCCCGGTGTACCACTGTGGTGCCTGACGCCTCTGTGTACCACAGTGGTGCCTGACGCCTCGGTTTACCCCTATGGTGCCTGACGCCTCGGTTTACCACTATGGTGCCTGACGCCCCTGTGTACCACTGTGGTGCCTGAGGCCTCGATGAACCACTGTGGTGCCTGACGCCTCGGCGTATCACTTTGGTGCCTAACGCCCCGGTGTACCACTGTGGTGCCTGACGTCTCGGTGTATCACTGTGGTACCTGACTCCCCAGTGTACCACAGTGGTGCCTGACGCCTCGGTGTACCACTGTAGTGCCTTACTCCCTGGTGTAACTTTGTGGTGCCTGACGCCTCGGTGTACCACTGTAGTGCCTGACTCCCTGGTATAACATTGTGGTGCCTGACGCCTCGGAGTACCACTGTGGTGCCTGACGCCCCGTTGTTCCACAATGAGGTTTGACGCCTCAGTGTTCCACTGTCGGGCATGACACCCCGGTGTACTATTGTGGCGCTTGACGCCTCTATGTACCACTGTGGCGACTGACGCCTCGTTGTACCACTGTAATACCTGACGCCTGAGTGTACCACTGTGGTGCCTGACGCCCCAGTGTACCATTGTTGCGCCTGACGCCTCGTTGTACCACTGTAATACCTGACGCCCCGGTGTACCACTGTGGTGCCTGACGCCTCTGTGTACCACACTGGTGCCTGACGCCTCGGTTTCCCCCTATGGTGCCTGACGCCTCGGTTTACCACTATGGTGCCTGACGCCACGGTGTACCACTGTGGTTCCTGAAGCCTCGATGAACCACTGTGGTGCCTGACGCCTCGGCGTATCACTGTGGTGCCTAACGCCCCGGTGTACCACTGTGGTGCCTGACGCCTCGGTGTATCACTGTGGTGCCTGACTCCCCGGTGTACAACTGTGGTGTCTGACGCCCCGGTGTACCACTGTGGTGCCTGTCGCCTCAGTGTACCACTGTGGCGCCTGATGCCTCGGTGTACCACTATGGTACCTAACGCCCCGGTGCACTACTGTGGTGCCTGACGTCTCGGTGTACCACTGTGGTGCCTGACGCTCCGATGTACCACTGTGGTGCCTGACGCCCTAGTGTACCACTGTGGTGCCTGACGCCTCATTGTACCACTGTGGTGCCTGACACGTCGGTGTACCACTGTTGTGCCTGACGCCTCGGTGTTCTACTGTGGTGCCAAAAGCCTCGGTGTACCACTGTGGTGCCTGACTCCCTAGTGTAACATTGTGGTGTCTGACGCCTCGTTGTACCACTGTAGTACCTGACGCCTGAGTGTACCACTGTGGTGCCTGACGCCGCGGTGTACCACTGTGGTGCCTGACGCCCTAGTGTACCACTGTGGTGCCTGACGCCTCAGTGTACCACTGTGGTGCCTGACACGTCGGTGTACCACTGTTGTGCCTGACGCCTCGGTGTTCTACTGTGGTGCCAAACGCCTCGGTGTAGCACTGTGGTGCCTGACTCCCTAGTGTAACATTGTGGTGTCTGACGCCTCGTTGTACCACTGTAGTACCTGACGCATAAGTGTATCACTGTGGCGCCTGACGCCCCGTTGTTCCACAATGACGCCTGACGCCTTAGTGTTCCACTGTCGTGCCTGACACCCCGGTATACTACTGTGGTGCCTGACGCCTCGTTGTACCACAGTGGTTACGGACGCCCTAGTGTTCCACTGGGATGCCTGACGCCCTGGTGTACCATTGTGGTGCCTGGTGCCTCAGTGTACCACTGTGGTGCCTGACGCCCTGGGGTACCACTGTGGTGCCTGACGTCTCGGTGTATCACTGTGTTGCCTGACGCCCCAATGAACCACTATGGTGCCTGAAGCCTCAGTGTACCACTGTGGTGCCTGACGACCTGGTGTACCACTCAGGAGCCTGACGCCTCGGTGTATCACTGTGGCGCCTGACGCCCCGTTGTTCCACAATGACGCCTGACGCCTTAGTGTTCCACTGTCGTGCCTGACACCCCGGTATACAACTATGGTGCCTGACGCCTCGGTGTACCACTGTAGTGCCTGACGCCCCGTTGTTCCACAATGAGGTCTGACGCCTCAGTGTTCCACTGTCGTGCCTGACACCCCGGTGTACTACTGTGGGGCCTGACGCCTCGGTGTACCACTGTGTCGCCTAACACCTCGGTATACCACTGTGGCGCCTGACACCTCGAGGTATCACAGTGCCGCCTGACGCCTCAGTGTACCACTGTGGCACCTGACGCCTCAGTGTACCAGTGTGGCGTCTGACGCCTCAGTGTACCACTGTGGTGCCTGACGCTTCGGTGTACCACTGTGGCGCCTGACGCCCAGGTGTACCAATGTAGTTCCTTACCCTCCAGTGTATCACTGTGGTGCCTGACGCTCCGGTGTACCACTGTGGTGCCTGACGCCCTGGTGTACCACTGTGGTTCCTGACCCCTCGATTTATTACTGTGGTGCTTGACACCCTGGTGTACCACTGTGGCGCCTGACGCCCCGGTGTACCACTGTGGTGCCTGACGCCCAGGTGTACTACTGTGGCGCTTGACGCCTCTATGTACCACTGTGGCGCCTGACGCCTCGTTGTACCACTGTAGTACCTGACGCCTGAGTGTACCACTGTGGTGCCTGACGCCCCGGTGTACCATTGTGGTGCCTGACGCCTCAGTGTACCACTGTGGTGCCTGACGCCTGGGTGTACCACTGTAGCGCCTGACGCCCCGGTGTACCACAGTGGTGCCTGACGCCTCTGTGTACCACAGTGGTGCCTGACGCCTCGGTTTACCCCTATGGTGCCTGACGCCTCGGTTTACCACTATGGTGCCTGACGCCCCGGTGTACCACTGTGGTGCCTGAGGCCTCGATGAACCACTGTGGTGCCTGACGCCTAGGCGAATCACTGTGGTGCCAAACGCCCCTGTGTACAACTGTGGTGCCTAACTCCCAGGTGTACCACTGTGGTGCCTGACTCCCCGGTGTACCACTGTGGTGCCTGACACCCGGTGTACCACTGTGGTGCCTGACTCCCTGGTGTAACATTGTGGTACCTGATGCCTCGGTGTACCACTGTAGTGCCTGACTCCCTGGTGTAACATTGTGGTGCCTGACGCCTCGGAGTAGCACTGTGGTGCCTGACGCCCCGTTGTTCCACAATGACGCCTGACCCCTTAGTGTTCCACTGTCGTGCCTGACACCCCGGTATACTACTGTGGTGCTTGACGGCTCGGTGTACCACTGTAGTGCCTGTCGCCCCGTTGTTCCACAACGAGGTTTGACGCCTCAGTGTTCCACTGTCGGGCCTGACACCCCGGTGTACTACTGTGGCGCCTGACGCCTCTATGTACCACTGTGGCGCCTGACGCCTCGTTGTACCACTGTAGTACCTGACGCCTCGTTGTACCACTGTAGTACCTGACGCCCCGGTGTACCATTGTGCTGCCTGACGCCTCAGTGTACCACTGTAGCGCCTGACGCCTCGGTGTATCACTGTGGCAACTGACGCCCCGGTGAACCACTGTGGCGCCTGACGCCTGTGTACCACAGTGGTGCCTGAAGCCTCGGTTTACCCCTATGGTGCCTGACGCCTCGGTTTACCACTATGGTGCCTAACGCCCCGGTGTACCACTGTGGTGCCTGAGGCCTCGATGAACCACTGTGCTGCCTGACGCCTCGGCGTATCACTGTGGTGCCTAACGCCCCGATGTACAACTGTGGTGCCTAACTCCCCGGTGTACCACTGTGGTGCCTGACGCCTCGGTGTATCACTGTGGTGCCTGACTCCCCGATGTACCACTTTGGTGCCTGACGCCCCGGTGTACCACTGTGGTGCCTGACGCCTCAGTGTACCACTTTGTTGCCTGATGCCTCGGTGTACCACTGTGGTACCTAACGCCCCGGTGCACAACTGGGGTGCCTGACGTCTCGGTGTACCACTGTGGTGCCTGACGCTCCGGTGTACCACTGTGGTGCCTGACGCCCTAGTGTACCACTGTGGTGCCTGACGCCTCAGTGTACCACTGTGGTGCCTGACATGCCGGTGTACCACTGTTGTGCCTGACGCCTCGGTGTTTCACTGTGGTGCCTGACGCCTCGGTGTTCCACTGTGGTGCCAAACGCCTCCGTGTACCAATGTGGTGCCTGACTCCCTAGTGTAACATTGTGGTGTCTGATGTCTCGTTGTACCACTGTAGTACCTGACGCCTGATTGTACCACTGTGGTGCCTGACGTCCCGGTGTACCATTGTGGTGCCTGACGCCTCAGTGTAACACTGTGGTGCCTGACGCGTCTGTGTACCACTGTGGAGCCTGACGCCTCGGTGTACCATTGTGGTGCCTGACGCCTCGGTGTGCCACTGTAGTGCATGACTCCCAGGTATAACATTGTGGTGCTTGACGCCTCGGTGTACCACTGTAGTGCCTGACTCCCAGGTGTAACATTGTGGTGCCTGACGCCTCGGTGTACCACTGTGGTGCCTGCCGCCCCGTTGTTCCACAATGACGCCTGAGGCCTTAGTGTTCCACTGTCGTGCCTGACACCCCGGTGTACTACTGTGGCTCCTGACTCCTCGGTGTACCACTGTGGCGCCTGTCGCTCCGGTGTACCACTGTGGTGCCTGACGCCCTAGTGTACCACTGTTGTGGCTGACGCCTCGGTATTTCACTGTGGTGACTGACGCCTCGGTGTACCACTGTGGTGCCTGAAACCCCAAGTGTAACATTGTGGTGTCTGACGCCTCGTTGTACCACTGTAGTACCTAACGCCTGAGTGTACCACTGTGGTGCCTGACGCCCCGGTGTACCATTGTGGTGCCTGACGCCTCAGTGTACCAATGTGGTGCCTGACGCCTCGGTGTACCACTGTGGAGACTGACGCCTCAGTGTACCACTCTGGTGCCTGACGCCTCGGTGAACCACTCTGTTGCCTGACGCCCCAGTGTACCACTATGGCGCCTAATGCCTCGGTGTACCACTGTGGTGCCTGTCGCCTCGTTGTACCACAGTTATGCCTGACGCCTCGGTGTATCACTGTGGCGCCTAACGCCCCGGTGTACCACAGTGGTGCCTGACGCCCCTGTGTACCACTGTGATGCCTGACGCCCAAGTGTACCACTGAGGCACCTGACGCCCCGGTGTACAACTGTGGTGCCTTACGCCCCGATGTACCATTTTGATTCCTGACGCCTCGGTGTACCACTTTGGCGCCTGTTGCATCGGTGTACCAATGTGGCCTCTGACGCCTCAGTGTACCACTATGGCGCTTGACGCCTCAGTGTACCACTGTGGTGCCTGACACCTCTGTGTACCACTGTGGCGCCTGACGCTTCGGTGTACCACTGTGGTGCCTGACGCCTCGGTGTACCAGTGTGGCGCCTGACGCCTCAGTGTACCACTATGGCGCCTGAAACCTCGGTGTACCCCTGTGGCGCGTGACGCCTCAGTGTACCACTGTGGCACCTGACGCCCCAGTGTACCACCGTGGTGCCTGACGCCTCGGCGTACCACTTTGGCGCCTGACGCCTCAGTGTACCACTGTGGAGCCTGAAGCCTCGGTGTACCACTGTGGCACCTGTTGCATCGGTGTACCACTTTTATTCCTGACGCCTTGGTGTACCACTGTGGCGCCTGTTGCATCGGTGTACCACTGTGGCCCCTGTTGCATCGGTGTACCACTGTGGCTCCTGACGCCCCAGTGTACCACTGTGGTGCCTGACACCCCGGTGTACTACTGTGGTGCTGACGCCCCGTTGTTCCGCAATGACGCCTGACGCCTCAGTGGCCCACTGTCGTGTCTGACACCCCGGTATACCACTGTGGCGCCTGACGCCTCGGTGTACCACTGTGGCGCCTGACACCTCAATGTACCACTGTGGCGCCTGACACCTCGGGATACCACTGTGGCGCCTGACGCCTCAGTGTACCACTGTGGTGCTTGACGCCTCGGTGCACCACTGTGGCGACTGACGCCTCAGTGTTCCACTGTGGCTCCTGACGCCCCGGTGTACCGCTCTGGTGCCTTACGTCCCGATGTACCACAGGTGTGCCTCCTCCCCCAGTGTACCACTGTGGTGCCTGATGCTCCGGTGTACCACTGTGGTGCCTGACGCTCCGGTGTACCACTGTGGTGCCTTACGCCTCATTGTACCACTGTAGCGCCTGACGCCATGGTGTACCACTGTGGTGCCTTACGCTCCGGTGTACCACTGTGATGTCTGACCCCCTGGTGTACCACTGTGGTGCTTGACACTCCGGTGTACCACTGTGGCGCCTGAGGCCCTGGTGTACCACTGTGGTGCTTGACGTCCCGGTGTACCACTGTGGTGCCTGACGCCTAGGTGTACCACTGCTGTGCTTGACAACCTGGTGTACCAATGTGGTGCCTGACGCCTCGGTGTACCACTATGGTGCCTGATGCAACGGTGTTCCACTGTGGTGCCTGAAGCCTCTGTGTACCACTGTGGTGCCTGACGTCTCAGTGTACCACTGTGGTGCCCGACGCCTAAGTTTATCAATGTGGTGCCTGACGCCTCGGTGTACTACTGTGGTGCCTGGCACCTTTGTGTACCACTGTGGTGCCTGTAGCCTCAGTGTACCACTGTGGTGCCTGACGCCCTGGACTACCACTGAGGTGCCTGATGCCTCGGTGTACCACTGTGGTGCCTGACGCCCCGGTGTACCAATGTGGTGCCTGACGCTCCGGTGTACCACTGTGGTGCCTGACGCCCTGGACTACCACTGAGGTGCCTGATGCCTCGGTGTACCACTGTGGTGTCTGACGCTCCGGTGTACCACTGTGGTGCCTGACACCCTGGTGAACCACTGTGTTGCCTGACGGTCCGTGTACCACTGTGGTGCCTGACGCTCCGGTGTACCACTGATGTGCCTGACCCCCCGGTGTACCACTGTGGTGCCTGACGCTATAGTGTATAACTGTGGTGCCTGACGACTCGGTGTATCACTGTGGTGCCTGACGCCCCAGTGTACCACTGTTTTGCCTGACGCCCCTGTGTACCACTGTGGTGCTTGACGCCTCGGTGTACCACTGTGGTGCTTTGGACCCTGGTGTACCACTGTGGTGCCTGAAGCCTCAGTGTACCACTGTGGTGCCTGACGCCCTGGTGTACCACTGAGGTGCCTGACTCCTCGGTGTACCACTGTGGTGCCTGACGGCCAGTTGTACCACTGTGGTGCCTGATGCCCCAATGTACCACTGTGGAGCCTGACTCCCTGGTGTACCACAGTGGTTCCTGACGCCCCGGTTTACCACTGTGGTGCCTGATGCCCCAGTGTATCACTGTGGTGCCTGACTCCCTGGTGTACAACAGTGGTTCCCGACCCCCCAATTTATTACTGTGGTGCCTGACACCCTGGTATACCACTGCGGCGCATGACGCCCCGGTGTACCACTGTGGTGCCTGACGCCTCTATGTACCACAGTGGTGCCTGTCGTCTCGGTTTACCCCTATGGTGGCTGACGCCTCGGTTTACCACTATGGTGCCTGACGCCCCGGTGTACCACTGTGGTGCCTGACGCCTCAGTGTACCACAGTGGTGCCTGACGCCTCGGTTTACCACTATGGTGCCTGACGCCCCGGTGTACCACTGTGTTGACTGAGGCTTCGATGAACCACTGTGGTGCCTAACGCCTCGGTGTACCACTGTGGTGACTGACTCCCCGGTGTACCACTGTGGTGCCTAACGCCCCTGTGTACCACTGTGGTGCCTGACGCCTCGGTGTACCACTGTGGTGCCTGATGCCTAGGCGTACGACTGTGGTACCTAACGCTCCGGTGAACTACTATAGTGCCTGACGCCTCAGTGTACCACTGTGGTGCCTGACGCTCCGGTGTACCTCTGTGGTGCCTGACGTCCTTTTGTACAACTGTGGTGCCTGACGCCTCCGTGTACCACTGTGGTGCCTGACACGTCGGTGTACCACTGTGGTGCCTGACGCCACATTGTACCACTGTGGTGCCTGGCGCCCTGGTGTACCACTGTGGCGCCTGATGCCCCAGTGTATTACTGTGGCGCCTGACGATTCGGTGTTCCACTGTGGTGCCTGACGCCTCGGTGTTCCACTGTGGTGCCAGTCTCCTCAGTATTCCACTGTGGCGCCTGACGCCCCGGTGTACCACTGTGGTGCCTGACGCCTCGATGTACCAGTGTGGCGCCTGACGCCTCAGTGTACCACTGTGGCGCCTGACGCCCTGGTGTACCACTGTGGCGCCTGACGCCTCGGTGTACACTTGTGGCGCCTGACAACTCAGTGACCACTGTGGTGCGTAACGCGCCCGTGTACCACTGTGGTGCCTGACGCCCTGGTATACCAATGTGGCGCCTGACGCCTCGGTGTACCACTGCGGCGTCTGATGCCAGAGTGTACCACCGTGGTGCCTGAAGCCTCAGTGTACCACTTGTGCCAGACGACCCGTTGTTCCAGAATGACGCCTGACCCCTCAGTGTTCCACTATCGTGCCAGACACCCCGGTGTACTACTGTGGTGGCTGACGCCTTGGTGTACCACTGTGGTGCCTGACGCCTCGTTGTTCCACAATGACGCCTGACGCCTCAGTGTTCCACTCTCGTGCCTGACACAACGGTGTACCACTGTGGCGCCTGACACCCCGGTGTACCACTGTGGCGCCAGACGCCCCGGTGTACCACTGTGGTGCCTGACGCTCCAGTATACCAGTGTGGCCCCTGATGCCCCTGTGTACCACTGTGGTGCCTGACGCCCCGGTGTACTACTGTGGTGCTTGACGCCTCAGTATACCACTCTGGTGCCTGACGCCCCGGTGTATCACTGTGGTGCCTGACGCCCTGGTGTAACACTGTGGTGCCTGACGCCTCGGTGTACCACAATGGTGACTGACGCCCTGGTGTACCACTGGGATGCCTGACGCCCCGGTGTACCACTGTGGTGCCCTGCGCCCTTGTTTACCACTGTTTACCACTGTTTACCACTGGTGCCTGAAGCCTCAGTGTACTACTGTGGTGCCTGACGACCTGGTGTACCACTGAGGTGCTTGACGCCTCAGTGTACCACTGTGGTGCCTGAAGCCTCGGTGTACCCCTGTGGCGCATGACGCCACAGTGTACCACTGTGGTGCCTGACGCCCTGGTGTACCACTGTGGCGCCTGACGCCTCGGTGTTCCACTCTGGTGGATGACGCCTCGGTGTTCCACTTTGGTGCCAGTCTCCTCAGTGTACCACTGTGGTGCCTGACTCCCTAGTGTAACATTGTGGTGTCTGACGCCTCGTAGTACCACTGTAGTGCCTGACGCCAGAGTGTACCACTGTGGCGCCTGACGCCTAGGTGTACCATTGTGGTGCCTGACGCCTCAGTATACCACTGTCGTGCCTGACGCCTCGGTGTACCACTGTGGCGCCTGACACCTCGGGGTACCACTGTGACGTCTGACGTCTCAGTGTACCACTGCGGCGCCTGACGCCTCGGTGTACCAGTGTTCCGTCTGACGCCTCTGTGTACCACTGTGATGCCTGACGCTTCGGAGTTCCACTGTGGCGCCTAACGCCACCGTGTTCCACTGTGGCGCCTAACGCCCAGGTGTACCACTGTGGTGCCTGACGCCCCAGTGTACGACTGTGGAGCCTGACGCGCCGTTGGATCACTGTGGTGCCTCACCCTCCAGTGTATCACTGTGGTGCCTGACGCTCCGGTGTACCACTGTGGTGCCTGACTCCCTAGTGTAACATAGTGATGTCTGTCGCCTCGTTGTACCACTGTAGTGCCTGATGCATGACAGTACCACTGTGGTGCCTGACGCCCCGTTGTTCCACAGCGACGCCTGACGCCTCAGTGTTCCACTGTCGTGCCTGACACCCCGGTGTACTACTGTGGTGCCTGACGCCTCGGTCTACAACTGTTATGCCTTACGCCCTGGTGTACCACTGTGGCACCTAACGCCTCGGTGTACCACTGTGGTGCCTGACGCCTCGTTGTACCACAGTTATGCCTGACGCCTCGGTGTACCACTGTGGTGCCTTACGCCTCGTTGTACCACAGTTATGCCTGACGCCTCGGTGTACCACTGTGGAGCCTAACATCTCGGTGTAGCACTGTGGTGCCTGACGCCCCTTTGTACAACTGTGATGCCTGACGTCCCAGTGTACCACTGTGGCACCTGACGCCCCGGTGTACCACTGTCGTGCCTTACGCCCCGGTGTACCACTTTGATTCCTGACGCCCTGGTGTACCACTCTGGCGAATGTTGCATCGGTGTACCACTGTGGCCCCTGACGCCTCAGTGTACCACTGTGGCGCTTGACGCTTCAGTGTACCACTGTGGTGCCTGACACCTCTGTGTACCACTGTGGCGCCTGACGCCTCGGTGTACCACTGTGGTGCCTGATGCCTCGGTGTACCAGTGTGGCGCCTGACGCCTCAGTGTACCACTGTGGCGCCTGACTACTCGGTGTACCCGTGTGGCGCATGACACCTCAGTGTACCACTGTGGCGCCTGACGCCTCGGTGTACCCCTGTGACACCTGACGCCTTTATGTACCACTGTGGTGCGTAACGCCTCCGTGTACCACTGTGGCGCCTGACGCCTCAGTGTACCACTGTGGTGACTGACGTTCTGGTGTACCACTGTGGCGCCTGACGCCTCGGTGTACCAAAGTGGTGCCTGACGCCTCAGTGTACCACTGTGGTGCCTGACGCCCCGTTGTTCCACAATGACGCCTGACCCCTCAGTGTTCCACTGTCGTGCCAGACACCCCGGTGTACTACTGTGGTGCCTGACGCCTTGGTGTACCACTGTGGTACCTGACGCCCCGTTTTTCCACAATGACGCCTGACCCCTCAGTGTTCCACTCTCGTGCCTGACACCCCGGTGTACCAATGTGGCGCCTGACGCCTTCGTGTACCACTGTGGCGCCTGACACCCCGGTGTACCACTGTGGCGCCTGACACCCCGGTGTACCACTGTGGCGCCTGTCGCCTCAGTGTACCACTGTGGCGCCAGACGCCCCGGCGTACCACTGTGGTGCCTGACGCAACAGTACACCAGTGTGGCGCCTGATGCCCCTGTGTACCACTGTGGTGCCTGACGCCCCGGTGTACTACTGTGGTGCTTGACGCCTCGGTATACCACTGTGGTGCCTGACGCCCCGGTGTATCACGGTGGTGACTGACGCCTAGGTGTACCACTGTGGTGTCTGACGCCCTGGTGTAACACTGTGGTGCCTGACGCCTCGGTGAACCACGGTGGTGACTGACGCCCTGGTGTACCACTGGGGTGCCTGACGCCTCGGTGTACCACTGTGGTGCTGGACGCCTCAGTGTACCACTGTGGTGCTTGACGCCCTGGTGTACCACTGTGGTGCCTGACGCCCCAGTTTACCACTGTGGTGCCTGACGCCCCAGTGTACCACTGTGGCGCCTGACGCCCTGGTGAACCATTGTGGCGCCTGACGCCCCGGTGTACCTTTGTGGTGCCTGACGCCCTGGTGTACCATTGTGGCGCCTGATGCCTCGGTGTACCACAGTGGTGCCTGACTCCCTGGTGTAACATTGTGGTGCCTGACGCCTCGGTGTTCCACTGTGGTGCCTGACGCCCCGTTGTTCCACAATGACGCCTGACGCCTTAGTGTTCCACTGTCGTGCCTGACACCCCGGTACACAACTGTGGTGCCTGGCGCCTCGGTGTACCACTGTAGTGCCTGACGCCCCGTTGTTCCACAATGAGGTCTGACGCCTCAGTGTTCCACTGTCGTGCCTGAAACCCCGGTGTACTACTGTAGCGCCTGACACCTCGGTGTACCACTATAACGCTTCACGCCTCAGTGTACCACTGTTGCGCCTGACGCCTTGGTGTAGCAGTGTGGCGTCTGACGCCTCTGTGTACCACTGTGGTGCCTGACGCTTCGGCGTATCACTGTGGCACCTGACGCTTCTGTGTACCACTGTGGCGCCTGACACCCAGGTGCCTAACGCCCCGGTGTACCACTGTGGTGCCTGACGGCCCAGTGTACCACTGTGGTGCCTGACGCCCCGTTGTATCAATGTGGTGCCTGACGCTCCGGTGTACCAATGTGGTGCCTGATGCCCTGGTGTACCACTGTGGTACCACTGTACCACAGTGTACCACTGTGGTGCCTGACCCCCCGGTTTATTACTGTGGTGGCTGACACCCTGGTGTACCACTGTGGCGCCTGACGCCCCGTGTACCACTGTGGTGCCTGACGCCCCGGTGTACTACTGTGGCGCCTATGACGGCCCGGTGTACCACTGTGGTGCCTGACGCCCCAGTGTACCACTGTGTTGCCTGAGGCCGCGATGAACCACTGTGGTGCCTGACGCCTCTGTGTATCATTGTGGTGCCTAACACCCCGGTGTACCACTGTGGCGCCTGATGCCTCGGTGTACCACTGTGGTACCTAACGCCCCGGTGAACTACTGTAGTGCCAGACGCCTTTGTGTACCACTGTGGTGCCTGACGCTCCGGTGTATTACTGTGGCGCCTGACGTCTCAATGTTCCACTGTGGTGCCGGACACCTCGGTGTTCCACTGTGGTGCCAGACGCCTCGGTGTATCACTGTGGTGCCTGACTCCCTAGTGAAACATTGTGGTGTCTGACGCCTCGTTGTATCACTGTAGTGCCTGACGCCGGAGTGTACCACAGTGGCGCCTAACGCCCCGGTGTAGAATTGTGGTGCCTGACGCCTCAGTGTACCACTTTGGTGCCTGACGCCTCGGTGTACCACTGTGGCGCCTGACGCCTCAGTGAACCACTCTGGTGCCTGACGCCTCGGTATACCACTCTGGTGCCTGACGCCTCGGTGTACCACTGTGGTGCCTGACACCCCGTTGTTCCACAGTGACGCCTGACGCCTCAGTGTACCACTGTGGTGCTTGACGCCTCAGTGTACCACTGTGGTGCTTGACGCCTCAGTGTACCACTGTGGTGCCTGATACCTCCATGTACCACTGTGGCGCCTGACGCCTCTTTGTACCACTGTGGTGACTGACGCCTCGGTGTATCAGTGTAGCGCCTGCTACCTCTGTGTACCACTGTGGCGCCTGACGCCTCGGTGTACCACTGTGGTGCCTGACGCCTCGGTGTATCAGTGTGGCGCCTTGCGCCTCAATGTACCACTGTGGCGCCTGACGCCTCGGTGTACCCCTGTGACACCTGACGCCTTTATGTACCACTGTGGTGCGTAACGCCTCCGTGTACCACTGTGGCGCCTGACGCCTCAGTGTACCACTGTGGTGCCTGACGTTCTGGTGTACCACTGTGGCGCCTGACGCCTCGGTGTACCAAAGTGGTGCCTGACGCCTCAGTGTACCACTGTGGTGCCTGACGCCCCGTTGTTCCACAATGACGCCTGACCCCTCAGTGTTCCACTGTCGTGCCAGACTCCCCGGTGTACTACTGTGGTGCCTGACGCCCCGTTGTTCCACAATGACGCCTGACCCCTCAGTGTTCCACTGTCGTGCCAGACTCCCCGGTGTACTACTGTGGTGCCTGACGCCTTGGTGTACCACTGTGGTACCTGACGCCCCGTTTTTCCACAATGACGCCTGACCCCTCAGTGTTCCACTCTCGTGCCTGACACCCCGGTGTACCAATGTGGCGCCTGACGCCTTCGTGTACCACTGTGGCGCCTGACACCCCGGTGTACCACTGTGGCGCCTGACACCCCGGTGTACCACTGTGGCTCCTGTCGCCTCAGTGTACCACTGTGGCGCCAGACGCCCCGGCGTACCACTGTGGTGCCTGACGCTCCAGTATACCAGTGTGGCGCCTGATGCCCCTGTGTACCACTGTGGTGCCTGACGCCCCGGTGTACTACTGTGGTGCTTGACGCCTCGGTATACCACTGTGGTGCCTGACGCCCCGGTGTATCACGGTGGTGCCTGACGCCTAGGTGTACGACTGTGGTGTCTGACGCCCTGGTGTAACACTGTGGTGCCTGACGCCTCGGTGAACCACGGTGGTGACTGACGCCCTGGTGTACCACTGGGGTGCCTGACGCCTCGGTGTACCACTGTGGTGCTGGACGCCTCAGTGTACCACTGTGGTGCTTGACGCCCTGGTGTACCACTGTGGTGCCTGACGCCCCAGTTTACCACTGTGGTGCCTGACGCCCCAGTGTACCACTGTGGCGCCTGACGCCCTGGTGAACCATTGTGGCGCCTGACGCCCCGGTGTACCTTTGTGGTGCCTGACGCCTTGGTGTACCATTGTGGCGCCTGATGCCTCGGTGTACCACAGTGGTGCCTGACTCCCTGGTGTAACATTGTGGTGCCTGACGCCTCGGTGTTCCACTGTGGTGCCTGACGCCCCGTTGTTCCACAATGACGCCTGACGCCTTAGTGTTCCACTGTCGTGCCTGACACCCCGGTACACAACTGTGGTGCCTGGCGCCTCGGTGTACCACTGTAGTGCCTGACGCCCCGTTGTTCCACAATGAGGTCTGACGCCTCAGTGTTCCACTGTCGTGCCTGAAACCCCGGAGTACTACTGTAGCGTCTGACACCTCGATGTACCACTGTGGCGCCTGACACCTCGGGGTACCACTATAACGCTTGACGCCTCAGTGTACCACTGTTGCGCCTGACGCCTTGGTGTAGCAGTGTGGCGTCTGACGCCTCTGTGTACCACTGTGGTGCCTGACGCTTCGGTGTATCACTGTGGCGCCTGACGCTTCTGTGTACCACTGTGGCGCCTGACACCCAGGTGCCTAACGCCCCGGTGTACCACTGTGGTGCCTGACGGCCCAGTGTACCACTGTGGTGCCTGATGCCCCGTTGTATCAATGTGGTGCCTGACGCTCCGGTGTACCAATGTGGTGCCAGATGCCCTGGTGTACCACTGTGGTACCACTGTACCACAGTGTACCACTGTGGTGCCTGACGCTCCGGTGTACCACTGTGGTGCCTGACCCCCCGGTTTATTACTGTGGTGGCTGACACCCTGGTGTACCACTGTGGCGCCTGACGCCCCGTGTACCACTGTGGTGCCTGACGCCCCGGTGTACTACTGTGGCGCCTGACGCCCCGGTGTACCACTGTGGTGCCTGACGCCCCAGTGTACCACTGTGTTGCCTGAGGCCTCGATGAACCACTGTGGTGCCTGACGCCTCTGTGTATCACTGTGGTGCTTGACGCTCCGGTGTATTACTGTGGCGCCTGACGTCTCAATGTTCCACTGTGGTGCCTGACGCCTCGGTGTTCCACTGTGGTGCCTGACGCCCCGTTGTTCCACAATGACGCCTGACGCCTTAGTGTTCCACTGTCGTGCCTGACACCCCGGTACACAACTGTGGTGCCTGGCGCCTCGGTGTACCACTGTAGTGCCTGACGCCCCGTTGTTCCACAATGAGGTCTGACGCCTCAGTGTTCCACTGTCGTGCCTGAAACCCCGGAGTACTACTGTAGCGCCTGACACCTCGATGTACCACTGTGGCGCCTGACACCTCGGGGTACCACTATAACGCTTGACGCCTCAGTGTACCACTGTTGCGCCTGACGCCTTGGTGTAGCAGTGTGGCGTCTGACGCCTCTGTGTACCACTGTGGTGCCTGACGCTTCGGTGTATCACTGTGGCGCCTGACGCTTCTGTGTACCACTGTGGCGCCTGACACCCAGGTGCCTAACGCCCCGGTGTACCACTGTGGTGCCTGACGGCCCAGTGTACCACTGTGGTGCCTGATGCCCCGTTGTATCAATGTGGTGCCTGACGCTCCGGTGTACCAATGTGGTGCCAGATGCCCTGGTGTACCACTGTGGTACCACTGTACCACAGTGTACCACTGTGGTGCCTGACGCTCCGGTGTACCACTGTGGTGCCTGACCCCCCGGTTTATTACTGTGGTGGCTGACACCCTGGTGTACCACTGTGGCGCCTGACGCCCCGTGTACCACTGTGGTGCCTGACGCCGGAGTGTACCACAGTGGCGCCTAACGCCCCGGTGTAGAATTGTGGTGCCTGACGCCTCAGTGTACCACTTTGGTGCCTGACGCCTCAATGTACCACTGTGGCGCCTGACGCCTCAGTGAACCACTCTGGTGCCTGACGCCTCGGTGTACCACTGTGGTGCCTGACACCCCGTTGGTCCACAGTGACGCCTGACGCCTCAGTGTACCACTGTGGTGCTTGACGCCTCAGTGTACCACTGTGGTGCCTGATACCTCCATGTTCCACTGTGGCGCCTGACGCCTCTTTGTACCAATGTGGTGACTGACGCCTCGGTGTATCAGTGTAGCGCCTGCTACCTCTGTGTACCACTGTGGCGCCTGACGCCTCGGTGTACCACTGTGGTGCCTGACGCCTCGGTGTATCAGTGTGGCGCCTTGCGCCTCAATGTACCACTGTAGTGCCTGACGCCTCGGTGTACCCCTGTGACGCCTGACGCCTCAGTGTACCACTGTGGTGCCTAACGCCTCCGTGTACCACTGTGGCGCCTGACGCCTCAGTGTACCACTGTGGTGCCTAACGCCTCCATGTACCACTGTGGCGCCTGACGCCTCAGTGTACCACTGTGGCGCCTGAAGGCCTGGTGTACCACTGAGGCGCCTGACGCCTCGATGTATCACTGTGGCGCCTGACGCCCCAGTGTACCACTGTGGTGCCTGACGCTTCAGTGTACCACTGTGGCGCCTGACGCCTCGGTGTACCACTGTGGCACCTGTTGCATCGGTGTACCACTTTGATTCCTGACGCCTCGGTGTACCCCTGTGGTGCCTGTTGCTTCGGTGTACCACTGTGGCCCCTGACGCCCCAGTGTACCACTGTGGTGCCAGACGCCTCGGTGTATCACTGTGGTG
Source organism: Procambarus clarkii (assembly GCF_040958095.1). Classification (NCBI taxonomy): domain Eukaryota; kingdom Metazoa; phylum Arthropoda; class Malacostraca; order Decapoda; family Cambaridae; genus Procambarus; species Procambarus clarkii. Next base: position 13,627,403 of record NC_091169.1, on the reverse strand, counting down.
CCTGATGCCCCGCTGTTCCAAAATGACGCTTGATGCCTCATTGTTCCACTGTCGTGCATGACACCCCGGTGTACTATTGTGGTGCTGACGCCCCGTTGTTCCACAATGACGACTGACGCCTCAGTGTACCACTATGGTGCCTAACGCCTCGGTGTACCACTGTGGTGCCTGACGCCCCAGTGTACCACTCTGGTGCCTCACTCCCCAGAGTACCACTCTGGCGCATGACGCTCCGGTGTACCAGTGTGTGGCGCCTGATGCCCTGTGTACCACTGTGGTTCCTGACGCCCTGGTGTATCGCTGCGGTGCCTGACGCTCTGGTGTACCACTGTGGTGCCTGACGCCCCGGTGTATCGCTGCGGTGCCTGACGCTCTGGTGTACCACTGTGGTGCCTGACGCTCCGGTATACCACTGTGGTGCATGACGCCTCAGTGTACCACTGTGGCGCCTGACGCCCTGGTGTACCACTATTGTGCCTGACGCTCTGGTGTACCACTGTGGTGCCTGTTGCTTCAGTGTACCACTGTGGCCCCTGACGCCCCAGTGTACCACTGTGGTGCCAGACGCCTCGGTGTATCACTGTGGTGCCTGATGCCCCGCTGTTCCAAAATGACGCTTGATGCCTCATTGTTCCACTGTCGTGCATGACACCCCGGTGTACTATTGTGGTGCTGACGCCCCGTTGTTCCACAATGACGACTGACGCCTCAGTGTACCACTATGGTGCCTAACGCCTCGGTGTACCACTGTGGTGCCTGACGCCCCAGTGCACCACTCTGGTGCCTCACTCCCCAGAGTACCTCTCTGGCGCATGACGCTCCGGTGTACCAGTGTGTGGCGCCTGATGCCCTGTGTACCACTGTGGTTCCTGACGCCCTGGTGTATCGCTGCGGTGCCTGACGCTCTGGTGTACCACTGTGGTGCCTGACGCCCCGGTGTATCGCTGCGGTGCCTGACGCTCTGGTGTACCACTGTGGTGCCTGACGCTCCGGTATACCACTGTGGTGCATGACGCCTCAGTGTACCACTGTGGCGCCTGACGCCCTGGTGTACCACTATTGTGCCTGACGCTCTGGTGTACCACTGTGGTGTCTGACCTCTCGGTGTACCACTGTGGAGCCTGACACCTCGGTGTACCACTGTGGTGCCTGACGCCCTGGTGTACCACTGTGGTGCCTGACGCCCCGGTGTACCACTGTGGTGCCTGACGCCTAGGTGTACCACTGTGGTGCTTGACGCCCTGGTGTACCACTATGGTGCCTGACCCCTCTGTGTACCACTGTGGTGCCTGACGCATCGGTGTACCACTGTGGTGCCTGACGCCTCATTGTACCACTGTGGTGCCTGAAGCCTCGGTGTACCATTGTGGTGCTTGACGCCTCGGTGAACCACTGTGGTGCCTGACGGCCCGGTGTACCAATGTGGTGCCTGACGCCTCGGTGAACCACTGTGGTGCCTGGCGCCCTGGTGTACCACTGTGTTGCCTGAAGGCTCGGTGTACAACTGTGGTGCATGACGCCCCGGTGTACCACTGTTTTGCCTGAAGCCTCGGTGCACCACTGTCGTGCCTGATGACCAAGTGTATCACTGTGGTGCCTGACGCCACAGTGTACCACTGTGGGTCCTGACGCCTCAGTTTACCACTGTAGTGCCTGACGCCTCAGTGTACCACTGTGCCGCCTGACGCCCCAGTGTACCATTGTGGCGCCTGACGTCCCGGTGAAGCATTGTGGAGCGTGACGCCCCGGTGTACCATTGTAGTGCCTGACGCCCTGGTGTACCATTGTTGCGCCTGACGCTCCGGTGTACCACTGTGGTGTCTGACCTCTCGGTGTACCACTGTGGTGCCTGACACCTCGGTGTACCACTGTGGCGCCTGACGCCCTGGTGAACCACTGTGGTGCCTGACGCCCCGGTGTACCACTGTGGTGCCTGACGCCTAGGTGTACCACTGTGGTGCTTGACGCCCTGGTGTACCACTGTGGTGCCTGACCCCAAGGTGTACCACTGTTGTGCCTGACGCAACGGTGTACCACTGTGGTGCCTGACGCCTCAGTGTACCACTGTGGTGCCTGACGCCTAGGTGTACCACTGTGGTGCTTGACGTCCTGGTGTACCACTGTGGTGCCTGACACCTCTGTGTACCACTGTGGTGCCTGACGCAACGGTGTACCACTGTGGTGCCTGACGCCTCGGTGTACCATTGTGGTGCCTGACGCCTCGGTGTACCACTGTGGGGCCTGACGCCCCGGTGTACCAATGTGATGCCTGACGCCTCGGTGTACCAATGTGGTGCCTGACGCCTCGGTGTACCACTGTGGTGCCTGGCACCCTGGTGTACCACTGTGGTGCCTGAAGCCTCAGTGTACCACTGTGGTGCCTGATGCCATGGTGTAACACTGTGGTGCCTGATGCCTCAGTGTACCACTGTGGTGCCTGACGCCCTGGTGTACCACATTAGGTGCCTGACGCCCCGGTGTATCACTGTGGTGCCTGACGTCCTGGTGTCCCACTGTGGTGCCTGACGCTCCGGTGTACCACTGTGGTGCCTGACGTCCTGGTGTACCACTGTGGTGACTGACGCTCCGGTGTACCACTGATGTGCCTGACCCCCCGTTGTACCACTGTGATGCCTGACACCCCAGTGTACCACTGTGGTGCCTGACGCCTAAGTGTACCACAGTAGCGCCTTATGCCTCGGTTTACCACTATGGTGCCTGACGCCCCGGTGTACCACTGTGTTGCCTGAAGCCTCGGTGTACCACTGTGTTGCCTGAAGCCTCGGTGCACCACTGTCGTGCCTGATGCCCAAGTGTATCACTGTGGTGCCTGACGCCACAGTGTACCACTGTGGGTCCTGACGCCTCGGTGTGCCACTGTAGTACCTGACGCCTCAGTGTAGCACTGTGGCGCCTGACGCCCCGGTGTACCATTGTGGCGCCTGACGTCCCGGTGAACCATTGTGGAGCGTGATGCCCCGGTGTACCATTGTAGTGCCTGACGCCCTGGTGTACCATTGTTGCGGCTGACGCCCCAGTGTACAACTTGTGGCGCCTGACGCCCCGGTGTACCACTTTGGCGCCTGACGCCTCGGTGTACCACTGTGGTGCCTGACGCCCCAGTGTACCACTGTGGCACCTGACGCCCCAGTGTACCACTTTGATTCCTGACGCCTCGATGTACCACCGTGGCGCCTGACGCCTCGGTATACCACTGTGGCGCCTGTTGTATCGGTGTACCACTGTGGCCCCTGACGCCTCAGTGTATCAATGTGGCGCTTGAGCCTCAGTGTACCACTGTGTTGCCTGACACCTCTGTGTACCACTGTGGTGCCTGACACCTCTGTGTACCACTGTGGTGCCTGACGCCTCGGTGTGCCACTGTGGTGCCTGACGCCTCGGTGAACCAGTGTGGCTCCTGACGCCTCAGTGATCCACTGTGGCGCGCCTTACGTCTCAGTGTTCCAATGTCGTGCCTGACACCCCGGTGTACCACTGTGGCGCCTGACGCCTCGGTGTACCACTGTGACGCCTGACGCCTCAGTGTACCACTGTGGTGCCTGACGCCTCAGTGTACCAATGTGGGGCTTGACGCCTCAGTGTACCACTGTGGCGCCTGACGCCCCGGTGTACCACTGTGGTGCCTGACGCCTAAGTGTACCACTGTGGTGCCTGACGCCTCGGTGTACCACTGTGGTGCCTGACGCCCCGGTGTACCACTGTGGTGTCTGACCCCCCGGTATACCACTGTGGTGCCTGACGCCTCGGTGTACCCTCTGTGGCGCCTGACGCCTCAGTGTACCACTGTGGTACCTGACGCCTCGGTGTACCACTGATTAATATATATTTCTCTGCAAGACAGTGTCAGGTGTGGTTTCAGTTGTGGTGTCAGGTGTGGTGCCAGGTGTGGTGTCAGGTGGGGTGTCGGGTGTGGTGTCAGGTGTGGATCAGGT